>NW_004444273.1:215914-217356 GCF_000243295.1 Trichechus manatus latirostris | reverse complement strand
TTCTTTTTCTAGCCTAATTGCTCTGGCTAGGACCTCCAGCACAATGTTGAATAATAGTGGTGATGGTGGGCATTTTTTTCTGGTTCCTGTTCTCAAGGGGAATGCTTTCAAAGTCTCTCCATTTACAATGATGTTGGCCGTTGGTTTTGTATAAATGCCCTTAATTGTATTGAGGAATTTCTCAAGGGCCCATGTTATTATATTATTTGTTTATATATTTCTCTCCATTGTCTGTCTTCCTTTCTGGACTGTAAGTTCCTTGAGACTAGCTGTGACTAATTCATCTTTGCTTCACAGCTCCTTACTCAAGTCCTGGCCCACAATAAGAATTCTCTAAAAGTTTTTTTTAGAAGATGAGGTATCAAAAATGAATATCACAGAGGTCATATTTAGGAGAAAGCTTAATGAATATATAGAAAAGTTTGAGAAAGACAGAAAATGGTAGCCATGTCCAAAGTCTGATAGCAGAGACAGGGAGACAGATAAATTAGAGAGGATGATATGGCAAAAGTTCAAGTGAGAGACAGGACAGGCCATAATTGAAATCCTTGTACTAGAGGTCAAGCAAGAAATTGTGGAGTTATTAAATAAGAAATAACAGATAGAGAGAAAGAGGGATTTGTCTCAAGGAAATGGCTCAAGCTGTTGTAGAGGCTGGGAAGTCTCAAGTCTGTGGGACAAGTGTTAGGCTGGAGGCTTCTCCTGATGCACTTATCTGCTGGGGCTGATGAGTCCGAGATCAACAAGTAAGATGGTAGACTTCTGGCTCACAGGCTGCAGAGGCTGGCAAATCCCAATATTGGCAGACAATATGGCGGGCAGCTGGCTCAAGTCCAAGAAATGGAGGTCAGATGATGATGAGCCAGTTACAGGATTGAGAGCAAGTAATTGTGCTTTGCCAGAATGTCCATATATATATTAGATGCAGGTCAAACACCAGGGGAAACTCTCTTTACAACTGATAGACTTGTCATATCAGATCTCATTAAGGAGAATGACTACATCATTACATAACTGCCAAATTACATCATTGCATAACTGCCAAACCTCTGAGAATTGTAACCCAGATAAGTTCACACACGTCTTAACCATTACAATATGATTTATACACTTGAAGCTCAACAAATAAACTTATTTAATCTATATATAAACAAGTAATTAAGTACCTAGAAGTGAATGAGATAGCCTAGAAATAACTCTGGAAGATAGAAAACATTTCTGAATAGATAAACAGAGACAAGTTAATAAAAGAGAAAAGGCATGATCAGTAAATGGAGTAGGAAGAAAGCCAAAAGAGATTTAAAAAAAAAACCCTGAAGTGGTTGAATTTGCAAACAAAGATGTGCAAAGACAGAAAATTGTCCAGTGAAATTTATACTTAAATTGTTTATCATGTTTATATAGAAACTAAAGCAATTTGTTGAAATTAATTTATTTATTAT
>NW_004444273.1:185554-215792 GCF_000243295.1 Trichechus manatus latirostris | reverse complement strand
TATATATATATATATATATGTTATATAAATTGTATAATAGTTGCTTTACCATATTGGTCTACCAATTCAATCATCTGTGACACTTTGGGACCGGTTTCTTTTAATTGGTTTTTCTCTACTTTATGGGTTATATTTTCTTGTTTGTTTGTATATCTGGTAATTTTTGTTTGGATGTTAGACATTGTAAATATTACCTTCTTGGATACTGGACTTTTGGGGTTTTTTTGGTTATTTTTTACTTGCTTCTGGAACAGAGTTAATTTATTTGAACAATTTGATCCTTTTAAAGCATGCTTTTAAATTTTTAGTGTGTCTAGAATAACATTTAGTCTAGGGCTAATTTCCAGCACTCCCACTGCTGAGGCCATACACTTCTGAGGACTTCATTGCATGCCCTGGTTTTTGGCAGGTTTTTCCACATTGACTGTTGGGAATGCAAACTATTCCTGTTATTTTTATGAACTCTGGTGATTTTTCCACATTCCTTGTTTTATTCTTCCCTGATTTCAGTAGTTTCTTCAAATGCAAGTGCCAAAAATTACTCTTTTCTTTAAAGGAAAATTTTTTCATATTCCTGTAGTTCTTTCTGTATAGCTTTCTGTTTCTGATACTTTTCTATATAATCTCTATACAGGAACTCCTAGAACTCCAAATTCTGTCTCCTTAACACAGAAAGACTACTAGGCTCTACTTAGGGCCCCTTTCCATGCACTGTGGGCTGTATTATCTCTACGGAGGGCTTATCTCATATTTTTCTTTCTTTCAGTAATCAGTGTCATGAGTTGTCTGCTGTCCAAAGTCTGTAAACTGATGTTTGATGAAAGACATCAAACTGCAAATACAAAAAATTCAATGAACCCCAATCAAAATGACAAAACCATACCTCATCACATCAAAGTAAAAGTTCTGAAAATCAAAGACAAGTATAACAATTTTAAGAAGATACAGAGGAAAAAGAGACACATTATCTTTATAGTGGTATCAATAATACTGACAGCTCACTTCTAGTAACAACAATGAAAGCCAGATGTCAATGTAAAAATGCTATACTCAGTGTGCTAGGGAAAGTGACTAAAAACCTAGAATTCTATTTAAAATGAAAATATATTCAATAGTGACGGTGAAACAAAAGATATATTTAGATCAATAGTAAAATAAATAAAAAAGAGAGATAGAGTTAAAAGTAAACCCATATTAATATGAAATGCTGGCAAATGTTTTTCAGATATTAAAAAAAAAGATCCTGTTAGAAATTCAGCAGCTGCAGCAAAGAATAAAAATCAAAAGAAAGGTCAATTACCTGGGTAAATTTCAATGAATATTATCAGCCTTAACAGTAACTAAAGTGTAGGTGAGTTAAGCATGCACAACATGTTGTTGCATTACTTAAGATACACAACAACACCAGCAAATAACTTAGAAGGTGGAAGATAAACAAAGCTAGTGTTCTAAGTTCCATGATTACCTTATAAGTAAAATATATATTTATATTAAGTATTAAAAGACTAAATATGCATGTTATAATATCTAGGGTAATTTAATATATTGGAAGGAAATGAATACTTATCAAACTAATACAAGAAAATGAAATAATTGAAAATACATGACCGTACAGAAAGTCAGAAAAGAGAGAAACAGAAATACAAGAGAGGTGTTACAAAAAGAAGTATAATAGTAAGATGATAGATCTAAAAATAAAATAGATAAAATAATCCAATTAAAGACAAAGATTATCAAACCAAATAGAAAATTAAGTATAACTATGTGCTTCTTATTATAGATGCATCTTAATTATTAAAAAAAGAAAAATTTAAAGTAAAGTGATGACAAAAGATTATAAAATTCAAATACCAACCAAAAGAAGCTCATATAATAATACTTACATCTGATAAGGTAGACTTAAGGCAAGGTGCATTACTACAAATTAAGACAGAAATTTTATCATGGGAAAACATGTCAATTTACCAAAAAGGTATAAAATTTCTGAATATATAGAATAATCTAATAACATAGGCTTAACTTATAAGGCAAGAAAATGGCTAAAAGGGAAAATAGAGAAGGTCATAATTAGATAGAGTTGGAGATTTTTCCATGTCTCCCTTGGTAACTGGTAAAAAAAAAAAACTAAACAAAAAATTATACAGGAAATTTGAACAAATAAAAAATTGATTTGTGGAGAAAACTGCACACACACACACACATACAGAAATAGAAACACATATGTTAGTTTCAAGCACATGCAGTGTTCACCAAAACAGAACATTTGTTGGACTGTAGCATATACAATAGAGTTTAAAAGACTGAAATCATATAGAATGTATTTCTATCAGTAAGATCTCTATCGCTATCTACACTCGTGCACGTGCACACACTCACACGCACACACACACATATATGTAGAGAGAGAGAGAGAAAGAAATAAATAGTTTTAAGAAACTGACTCTCACAATTGTGGGTGCTATCAAGTCCAAAATTTATAGGTCGGGCACAACAGCTTGAAAATTTCTGCAGTCTTGTGTCCCAAAATTCATAGGTCAGGCAATGGAAAGAAGATTAGAGAAGTTCTGGCAAGGTGTCTTATTTAGAGTCTAAAGTCAGTAGCATTCTAAAGAGAACTCTCTTTTTATTCTTAAGACCCATCCACATTATGGTAATTGCATTACTTAAGACATCAATTGCATTACATTATAAGTAATTGCATTACTTAAAACCAACTGATTTAACAACAGGTAACTATTTCATAACAGCATCTAGACTAATGTCTGACCAAATAACTGAACACCATAGACTAGCCAAATTAACATACAAAATTAACCGTCATAAAACCCATTAAGCAATAGCTCTTCATTCTCCACCCCTATCCTGGAACCCACTAATCTACTTTCTGTCTCTAAGCATTTGTTTATTCTAGCTATTTCATATAAATGATACCACACTATATTATTTTGTGTCTGGCTTATTTCACTTAGCATACTGTTTTCAAAGTTCATTCATGTTGTAATATGTATTAGAATTTCATTTTTTATATATGTTTATAACACATTTTGTTTATTTATTCATCTGCTGATGGAAACTTGGGTTATTGGAATCTTTTGGCTATTGTGAACAATGCTGCAGTGAACATTGGTGTGAGTACCACACTGTTTTGATTACTTTAGCTTTGTAGTACATTTTGAAATCAAGAAGTGTCAGTCCTCCAACTTTGTTCTTTTCCAGTATTGTTTTGACTATTTGGGATTCCTTATAATTTTATATAAATTTGAGTATCCTTTTTTCAATTTCTGCAAAAAGGACATTGGAATTTTGATAGAGATTCCATTGAATCTGTAGTTCTTTTCGTTTTCTATTGCCGTCTTAGCAATGTTAAAACTTCAACTCCATAAACACAGGTTGCCTTTGCATTTAGTTAGGTCTCCTTTACATTTTTTTTAGCAATTTTGTAGTTTTCAGTGTTCAAGTCTTTCACTTCCTTGGATAAATTTATTTCTAGGTATTTTATTCTTTTGGATACTACTATAAATGAAATTGTTTTATTAATTTCTTTTTCAGATTGTTCAATGTTGATGTACAGAAACGTAAATGTTTTTTGTATATTGATCCTATAGTCCTTGCCAAATTTATTAGCTTAAATAGTTTTATTGTTGATTCTTTGTATTTTCTATATATAGGATCATGCTATCTGTGACTAGAGATAGTTTTACTTATTAATTTCTAACTTGCATGTCTTTTTTTTTTTTTTTTTCCCTTGTCTAGTTGCTCTGGCTAGAACTTCCAGCACAATGTTGAATAGCAGTGGTGAAATTGGGTATACTTGTGTTTTTCCTGACTTTAGGGGGAGAGTTTTCAGTCTTTCACCATTGAATATAATATTAGTTGTTTTTCATAAATGTCCTTTTTCATGTTGAAAATGTTCCCTTCTGACTGTTTTTATCATGAAAGAGTTTTGGATTTTATTAAATGTTTTTTCTTCATCAGTTGAGATGATCATGTGTTTTTATTTTTCTTCATTCTAGGAATGTGGTATATTATACTGATTGATTTTCTTATGTTGAACCATCCTTACGTTCCTGAATCATGGTGCATAATGTTTTTAATATGTTATTTGATTTGGTTTGGTAGTACTTTGTTAAAAATATTTCCATCTATATTCATAAGGAAATGTGTCTAATAGCTTTTTTTTCTTATGGTGTTTTTATCTTTCTTTGTTATCAGGATAATGCTGACCTCGTAGAATAAATTAGAAAGTATTCCACCTTCTATTTATTGAAAGAATTTGAGAAGGATTGGCATTAAATCTCTAAATATTTGGTAAAATTCATAAGTGAAACAATCTGGTCTAGGACTTTATTGTTGGGAGCTTTTTAGCTATTAATTCAATCTCCTTACTTGTTAGGGGTTTATTCAGGTATTCCATTTCTTCTTCTTCAGTTTAGGTAGTTGGTGTGTTTTTAGGAAATTGTCCATGTTATCTAATTTGTTGGCATACAACTGTTCATAGTATTCTCTTGTAATCCTTTTCATTTCCGTAAGGTTGATAGCAATGCCTGCCTTTCATTTCTGATTTCAGTTATTTGTGTCTTCTCTCTCTTTTTTTTTCTTTGTTAGTCTATCTAAAGTTTGTCAATATTGCTGATCTTTTCCAAGAAGTTTTATTTATTCTCTCTACTGTTTTTACTATTTTTTATTTTGTTTTGTCTCCACCCTAATACATATTATTCCCTTGCTACTGCTAGCTTTACATTAATATGCTCTTCTTTTCCTAGTTCCTGAAGTTGTAAACTAAGCTTATTGATTTGATATCTTCCTTCTCTTTTAATACAGGTATTTACTGCTATAAATTTGCCTCTGAACACTACTGCCACTGCATTCTATGAGTTTTGGTATGATGTGTTTTCATTTTCATTCATCTCTTAGTATTTTATTATTTAGCTTGTGATTTCTTCTGTGATCCCTTGGTTATTTAAGTCTGTGTTGTTTAATTTCCAAATTTTTGTGTATTTCCACCTTTCTTTCTTTCTTTGATTTCTAGTTTTATGCCATTGTATTCAGAGAAAAAAATTATATGATTTCAATTATTTTAAGTTGATCGATACTCTGTTGTGGCTTAACATATGGTTACGCTGGAGAACGTCCCTTGTACGTGTGAGAAGAATGTATATTCTGCTGTTGTTAGGTGGCATTTCTATATGTATTTGTTAGGACCGTTTATGGTGTTGTTCAAGACCTCTATTTCCCTATTGATCTTCTGTCTAGATATTCTATGCATTATTGAAAGTTGGATATTCAAGTCTCCTACTATTGTACAACTGTCTAATTCCCCCTTCATTTTGTCAGGGTTTGGTTCATACATTTTCATACTGTGTTGTTTGCTGTGTATATATTTATAATGGTTTCTTCATGAATTGACTATGTAATCAATATATAATGTCCTTTTTTTGTCTTATGCAACTGATTTGGACTCAAAGTATATTTTATCTGACATTAGGATAGCCACTCCAGCTCTTTTGATTACTATTAGTTGGGCTACATTTTTGTATATTTTCCATTTCAACGAATTTGTGCCTTTGGATCTAAAGTGAGTCTCTTTTACACAGCATATAGTTGGATCTTTTTTTTTAAATCCATTCTCCCAATCTACACCTTTTGTTTGGAGAGTCTAATTCATTTGCATTTAAATTGTCACTGATAAGAAAGAACTTTTGCCATTTAGTTATTTGTTTTCTGTATGTTTTACAACTTTTTGTTCATTTCCTTCAATACTGTCTTCTTTTGTGTTTAATTTTTTTTTTAAAGTGTACAGTTTTAATTTCCTCCTCGTTCCCTTTGTGTGTGTTTATTAGATATATTCTTTGTGGTTACCATGGGGTTAACAATTTGCGTCCTAAATGTATAACAATCTCCGTTACTTTGATGCCAATTTATCTTCAATAACATTCAAAAATTCTGAAACTATGCAAACCTATACCCCTGCCCTTTATGTTGTTGTTAACACAAATTAGATCTTTATGCATTGCGTGCCCATTAGCATAGATTTATGTTTTTATGCATTTGTATTTTAAATCATGTAGAAAATAAAAAAAGAAGTTACAAAGCAAAAAGACGATATCACTGCCTCTTATATTTACCTATGCAGTTACCTTTACCAGAGTTTTTAACTTCCTCTTATGGTTTTGTTTTACTATCTAATTTCCTTTCATTTATGCCTGAAGAACTCCCTTGAGCATTTCTGGTAGGGTAAGTCTACTAGCAAGGAACTCCTATAACTTTTATTTATCTGAGAATGTCTTAATTTCTCCTTTTTTTGAAAGACAGTTTTGCCGAATATAAATTCATGGTTGCCATCTTTTTTCTCTCAGCACTTTAAAAATTCCATTCCAGTTACTTCTGGACCAGTGTTTCTGATGAGAAATTAGCTGTTAATCTTATTCAAGATCCCTTAGGCATGATGAGTTGCTTCTCCCCTCTGCTGCTTTCAAGATTTTCTCTTTGTCCTTGACTGTTGATCATTTGATTACAACAGATCTCTGTGTGGATCTCTTTGTATTTATACTGCTTGAAATTCATTGACCTTTTTGAATGTATAAATTCATACCTTCATCAAAGTTTGGAAATTTTCACCCATTATTTCTTCAAATAATTTTTCTTCCTATTTTTCTCTGTTCTCTGCTATTGGAACTTCTATTATGCATATGTTGGTAGACTTGATGATACCCAGAAAATCTCTTCATCTTCTTTTCCTTTCTGCTTCCCATATTGGATAATTTTAAGTGAACCATCTTTGCATTTGCTTATTTATTTTTCTCTACCTGCTCATATCTGCTATTTAAATACTCTAGTGAGTTGTTTATTTCATTTATTGTATTTCTCAGCCCCAGAATTTCTCTTTTGTTCCTTTATATATTTCTATCTTGGTATTGATATTCTCTATTCATTCTTACATCATTTTCTTGATTTCTTTCAGCTTTTTTTCATGATTTGTTTCGCTCTTTGTGCATACATAAGACAGATGATTCACAGCCTTTGTCTATTAAGTCCAATATGTTTGCTTCCTTGGAACAGTTTTGTTAATTTATTTTGTTAATAGACATACTTTCTTATTCATTTGTAGGAGTTATATTTTTTGTTGAAAATCATAATTTTGAATATTACAATGTGGTAATTCTGGGAATCAGATTATTCCTCCTCAGGGTTTTTTTTTTTATTGTTGTTGACTGTAGCTGTGTGTTTGTTTAGTGACTTCTTAAAAATATTTTTGTAATGTCTCTGTTCTTTGTTATGTTTGTTCTCTGATATCTCTGTTCCTTTAGTTTTTGTTCAGGTAGTGTTTAGGCAAAGATATCTTAAATGCCAGGAGTCCAAGAAAGAGTGGAAGCAAGACATAGATGGAGTCAGAGAGGGAGAGAGAAAATAAACTTGAAACAAACAAACAAAATAAAATGCAAAAAACTCTCCAGTAGTCTTTACAGATTGATTCTGTGCTGAGGCAGTCCTTCAACATAGGCTGTTAAAACTCTGCCTCTGTCTTCACTTCTTGCTTACACTGAGCCTAAAGATCAGTCTAAAGTGAAAGCTTAGGGTCTTCTCGGGTCTCTTCTCAGACTACATTCTGCTCTGGACATGCCCATGTCTTTTTAAATTCCCCACTATACACATGCATTTTGAATCCCTAATTTCCCAAGGAAACTCTCTTCCCAACCTTTTGTCTTAGGCTTTTCATGCTCTAGTGTATGTGTAACTGTAATCTTTTGCCCCAGGCAGCTGCGTTTTGTTATTTTGCCTTACAAAGTTTTTGAAGAATGCTTGCCATTCTGCTGCCCTGAATGAGTTGAGAGTAACACAAAACAAATACATGAGCCTTGCATGAATCCTTCAGATAGCCTTCAGACTGGTTAGAACAGATAGAAACAATTCTTTGCAAGTGACGTCTGCTCCGCTACCTGGAGAACCAGAAACTAAGGTCCTAAACTAAGAATGCGCACTGCTGTCTTCAAGACCACTGCTGAGGCAAGGTGGAAAGGGCTGGAACAAAAGCAACAAAAACAACCAACAGGTTTCCTACCCTTTTTAAGTTACCCTTTTCTTGATTCTGTGTTAACTTGTAGGAAGTAAACCTTTGCCTGTTTTCTAGAGTCCTGGCATGTTGATTATGGCAATTTCTGATTGACTTTTCAATGTTTCTGTGGAGGACATGCACTTGGTGTTGCCTATTCACCATTTTCAGTAACATCACTCTTTTTTTTTAATTGTTCTTTAGATGAAGGTTTACAGAACAAATAGTTTCTCCTTAAACAGTTAGTACACATATTGTTTTATGACAATGGTTAACAACCCCATGACATGTCAACACTTTCTCTTCTTGACCTTGGGTTCCCTATTACCAGCTTTCCTGTCCACTCCTGTCTTCTAGTAATTGTCCCTGGACTGTTGTGCCCCATTAGTCTCGTTTTGTTTTATGGAACTGTCTAATCTTTGGTTGAACAGGGAATCTTGAGAGTGACTTCATTACTGAGCTAAAAGGATATACGAAGGCCATAATCTCAGGGTTTCTCTAATATCTGTCAGGCCAGTGAGTCTGGTCTTTTTTTATAAGTTAGAATTTTGTTCTACATTTTTCTCCAGCTCTTTCCAGGACCCTGTGTTATGATACTTGTCAGAGCAGTGAGTGGTGGTAGCTGGGCACCATCAAGTTGTACTGGACTCAGTCTGGTGGAGGCCCATGGTACTTTTAGTCTATTAGTCCTTTTGACTAATCTTTCCCTTGTATCTTGTTTCCTTCATTCTCCCTTGCTCCCGAAGGGGTGGAACCAGTGGAGTATCTTAGATGGCTGCTCACAGGCTTTTAAGACCCCAGATGCTACTCACCAAGGTAGAATGTAGAACATTTTCTTTATAAACTGTTATGCCAATTGAGCTAGATGTTCCCTGAGACCATTGTCCCCACATCCCTCAGCCCAGCAATTCAGTCCCTCAGGGAGTTTGGATGTGTCTATGGAGCTTTCATGACCTTTCCTTGTACAAGTTGTGCTGGCTGCCCCAGCATTGTGTACTGTCTTACCCTTCACCAAAGTTACCACTTACCTCTTGTCTATTTAGTATTTTCCCCTACCCCTCCCATCCTCCATAACCAACAAAGATTATTACTTTTTTTGTGTAAACTTTTTCATGGGTTTTTACAATAAAAGTCTCATATAATATTTGTCCTTTTGTGATTGACTTATTTCACTCAGCATAATATCCTCCAGTTTCATCCATGTTATGAGATGCTTCACATATTCATCATTGTTCTTTATTGTTGCATAATACTCCATTGTGTTTATGTCCCAAAGTTTGTTTATCCATTCCTCGGTTGATGGGCATCTAGGTTGTTTCCATCTTTTTGCTATTGTGAACAATGCTGCCATGAACATGGGTGTGCATATGTCTGTTTGTGTGATGGCTCATATTTCTCTAGGATATATTCCTAGGAGTGGGATTGCTGGATAGTATGGTATTCCTATTTCTAGCTTTCTAGGGAAGTGCCTTATCGTTTTCAAAAATGGTTGTTTCATTTTGCATTCCCACCGGCAATGCATAAGAGTTCCGATCTCCCCACAGCCTATCCAACATTTGTTATTTCCAGTTTTTTTGATTCGTGCCAGTAATACCTGGGTGAGATGGTTTCTCATTGTGGTTTTAATTTGCATTTCTCTAATGACTAGTGATCGTGAGCATTTCTTCATGTGTCTGTCGGCTGCTTGAATGTCTTCTTTGGTAAAGTGTCTGTTGATTTCCTTTGCCCATTTTTTAATTGGATTATTTGTCTTTCTGTTGTAGAGGTATTAGATATGCATGTAGATTTTAGAGATTAGCTGTTTGTTGGATTCGTCATAGTCAAAAATTTTTTTCCCAGTCTGTAAGTTCTCTTATTTACTCTTTTGTTAAGTCTTTTGATGAGCATAAGTGTTTGATTTTTAGAAGATCCCAGTTATTTAGCTTATCTTCTGGAGTTTGCATGCTGTTGGTTATGGTTTGTTTCCTGTTAATGCCTCATATTAGGGCCTCTAGTGTTGATCCTATTTTTTCTTCTATGAACTTTATAGTTTTTCGCTTTATATTTAGGTCTTTGATCCATTTTGAATTAGTTCTTCTGTATGGCATGAGGAATGGGTCCTGTTTCATTTTTTTGCAGAAGGATATCCAGTTTTGCCATTACCATTTGTTAAAAAGACTGTCTGTTCCCCATTGGATAGACTTTGGGCACTTGTTGAAGATCAATTGACCGTAGGTGGATGGATTTACATATGGGTTCTCAATTCTGTTCCATTGGTCAATGTATCTGTTGTTGTACCAGTAGCAGGCTGTTTTGACTACCTCAGCTGTATAGTAGGTTCTGAGGTCAGGTAGTGTGAGTCCTCCTACTTTATTCTTCTTCTTCAATAGTGCTTTACTTCTCGGAGGCTTCTTCTCTTTCCATATAAAGTTAATGATTAGATTTTCGATCTCTTTAAAGAATGTTGTTGGTATTTGGACCGGGATTGCACTGCATTTGTAAATTGGTTTGGGTAGAATTGTCATTTTCACAATGTTCAGTCTACCTGTCTATGAGCATTGTATGTTTTTGTAGATCTCTTTTGGTTTCTTGCAGTAATGTTTTGTACTTTTCTGTGTATAAGTCTTTTACAACCCTGGTTAGATTTATTCTTAAGTATTTTATTTTTTCAGAGGCTATTATAAATGGTATTGTTTTCCTGATTTCTCTTTTGTTGTTCTCTATATTGGTGTATAGGAATCCAACTGATTTTGTATGTTTATCTTGTATTCTGCTACTCTGCTGAATCTTTCTATTAGTTCCAGTAGTTTTCTTATGGAGACTTTAGGTTTTCCTATGTATAGTTTCATATCATCTGCAAACAGGGTCAGTTTATCTTCTTCATTACCAATTTGGATGCCCTTTATTTGTTTTTCTTGCCTATTGCTCTAGCTAGAACTTCCAGCACAATGTTAAATAGGAGGGTGATAAAGGGTATGCTTGTCTTGTTCCTGTTCTCAAAGGGAATGTTTACAGCCTCTCTCCATTAAGAATGATGTTGGCCACAGGTTTTGCAAAGATGCCCTTTATTATGTTGAGAAATTTCCCTTCTATACCTATTTTATTGAGAGTTTTTATCAGGAACTGGTGTTGGACTTTGTCGAATGTCTTGTCTGCATCAATAGAGATGATCATGTGATTCTTTTCTTTCCTTTTATTTATGTGGTGGATTGAATTGATTGATTTTCTAATGTTGAACTATCCTTGCATACCTTGTATGAGTCCTACTTGGCTGTGGTGTATTAGTTTTTTGACATGACACTTAATTCTATTGGCTAGGCTTTTGTTGAGAATTTTTGCATCTATATTCATGAGAGATATTGGTTTGTAATTTTCTTTGTGGCGTCTTTGCCTGGTTTTGGTATCAGGGTTATGTTGGCTTCATAGAATGAATTTGGAAGGGTTGCTTCCTTTTGTATATTATGAAATAGTTTGAGTAGTAGTGGTATAAACTCTTCTCTGAACGTTTGGTAGAATTATTCAATGAAGCTATCTGGGCACTGGCTTTTTTTTTGTTGGGAGTTTTTTTAAATTACCTTTTCAATCTATTCTCTTGTTATAGGTCTATTCAGATTTTCAACATCACTTTGTTGCAGTTTGGGTAGGTTGTGTGTTTCTAGAAATTTGTCCATTTCCTCTAGGTTTTCATATTTGTTGGAGTATAGTTTTTCATAATATTTTGTTATGATCCTTTTTATTTCGGTTGGGTCTGTTTTAATGTAGCCCATTTCATTTCTTATTTGGGTTATATGCATCCTCTTCTGTTTTTCTTTTGTCAATCTGGCTAGTGATTTGTGAATTTGGTTGATCTTTTCAAAGAAACAACTTTAGGTTTTGTTGATTCTTTCTATTGTTTCTGCTCTGATCTTTATTATTTCCTTCCTTCTAGTCGCTGTGGGATTTTTTTGCTCTTCTCTTTCTATTTGTTCGAGTTGTGTAGTTAATGTTTTGATTTTGTCCCTTTCTTCTTTTTTGATGTGTGCATCTATTGCTATAAAATGTCCTCTGAGGACTGCCTTTGTTGTGTCCCAAAGGGTTGGTATGATCTGTTTTCATTCTTATTTGATTCTAGGAATTTTTTGATTCCATCTCTGATTTCTTCTATTACGCAGTGTTTTGTAAGCAGGGTGTTAATCAGTTTCCATGTAATTGATTTTTTTTTCTTGCTCGTTCTGTTGTTAATTTCTACCTTGATGGCATAGTGATTAGAGAGATACTTTCTATTATCTCAACGTTTTGGATGTTGTTGAGGGTTGCTCTGTGGCCTAAGATGTGGTCTATTCTGGAGAATGTTCCATGTGCATTGGAAAAGAATGTGTACTTTACAGCTGTTGGGTAGAATGTTCTATATATGTCTATGAGATCAAGTTGGCTGAAAGCACCCTTTAGGTCTTCTGTATCTTCATTGAGTTTTTTTCTAGATGTTTTGTCATTTACTGAGAGTGGTGTGTTGAAGTCTCCTACTATTATTGTGTAAAGGTCAATTTCTGTTTTCAGTGCTGTTTGAGTTTGTTTTATGTATTTTGGAGCCCTGTCATTGTGTGTGTAGATGTTTATTATGCTTTATGTCAATATGATAGATCCCTCCCTTAATGGATTGTATAGTGTCCTTCTTTGTCTTTTATAGCAAATTTTGTTTTAAAGTCTATTTTATCTGAGATTAGTATTGCCACTCTTGCTCTTTTTTGGTAGCTGTTTGCTTGATATATTTTTTTTCCATCCTTTGATTTTTAATAAATTTATGTCTTTGTTTCTAAGTTGTGTCTCTTGTAGGCAGCATATTGATGGATCCTTTTTTTTTTTATCCATTCTGTTTCTCTCTTTATGGAAGCGTTTAGGCCATTTACATTCAGTGTAATTATTGATTGGTGTGAGTTTATTGGTGTCATTTTGTAGAGCTCTTTTTTTTGTTGATGACTTTTTCTTTGTTCCTCTTACTTTCCTGTGCTTAATTCCCTTTGTTTGTGGATCTTTTTTCATAGCTTTTGTTTTTGTAGGTTTTGTTTTTACTGAGACTTTATGTTTTTCTTCTTTATTTTCATGAGTAGGGTTGTTAACTTTCTTTGTGGTTACCTTGAAATTTACCCTTATCTTCCTAGGTTTGAACCAGTCTATTTTTACTTGGTATAGCTTTGCCTTCCTCTCCATGGGAAGGTTCTACACCTGTACCATTTATTCCCCTTTTTATTGTTCTGATGTTGTTGTCATTTACAGATTAACCTCTCTGGTTCCCTGTTGTAATTCTTTTGGTTTTGAATAGTCCTTGAGAGTTCATTTACTAGCTTGGTATCTGGCTGGTACAATCTTGCGTCCTAGATTCAGCCTGTGGTCTGATATTGTTTGTTCTGTAATCAAAGGAGTCCCTTTAGTAATTCTTGTAAGTTTGGTTTGGTTTTTACATAGTCCCTTAATTTCTGTTTATCTCGAAATGTCCTAATTTCACCATCATATTTAAATGAGAGTTTTGTGGTATATATTATTCTTCGCTGGCAATGTTTTTCTTTCAAGGTTTTATATATGTCATCCCATTGCCTTCTTGTTTGCAAAGTATCTGCCAAATAATCCGAGGTTAGTCTTATTTTTTCTCTTCTGTGTGTAATTTTTTCCTTTTCTGCAGTTGCTCTCAGGATTCTTTGTTTGTCTGGTTTTAGCGAGTGTGATCATGATATGCCTTGGTGATTTTCTTTTGGGGTCTATCCTATATGGGGTTCGTTGAGTTTATTGGATGGTCAGCTTTTCATCTTTTATTGTATTGGGGAAATTTTCTGTCAGTAAATCTTCAGTGATCCTCTCTGAGTTTTCTGTTTTCTTCCCCTGTTCTGGAACTCCGATCACTCGAAAATTTTTGCTTTTGACTGTATCCCACATAAGTCTCAGGGTTCCTTCATTTTTCTTTGTTCTTTTTTTCTGATTTTTCCTCAAACAGATTTTTACCGAAGTGTTTGTCTTCAATTTTGCTGATCCTGTCTTCTGTCATTTCAAACCTGCTCCTTAGCCCTTCTATGACACTGTCCATTTCTGAAACTTATTGTTCATCTTTTGGATTTCTAATTGTTTTTGTATGATTTCTGGTTGTGAATTTATTTGGCATTTTGTTCCTGTAATATTTTCCTGAATTCTTCCATTGTTTTAATCTGTTTTTTCCATGAATTTGTCTGCTTTTTCCATAAATTTGTCTATTTTTTCCTCATTTTTGTCTGCTGTTTGCTTCAACTCTTGGATAGCGCTAGTATTAGAGATTTAAATTCCCTATCAGGTAGTTCTAGCACCTTTTCTTCTACTGGACAGTCATCTGGTATTTTACTTTCAATGCTTTCTGGAATCATCTTGTCCTGTTTTGTATATGTTTTGATATTTTCTGCTGTCTTTGGGACATTCAGTAGTTATTTTTCTCGTTTATTGATTGTAGATTTGTTTCATCCTGCTTTTTTGTTTTATTTGGTTATGTCTGAACAGGTGGGCCATGAGTTCTTTGTTATTTGCTCGTCTTTGGGCAAGACACTTTTTGCCTCCTTCTCCAGTGGGCTTGGTCATTCGCTCAGGTATAGTACAGCAGGGCAGTTGCAGCTGAAAGAGAGTTGCTGGGATGGGTTGTTTGTGGCACGTACTAGGGCCAATAGGGTAGGCAGGGAATCAGTGCAGGACAGTTTCCAGTAGGCTGTGCCTGTGCTTCTCAGGGTTGTCAAGTTCAGCTCATGGTGCAGGTAGGCAGGAAGGAATGGGGAGATTTTGATATGTGGAGCTAAGATGCATATGGGAAAGAGGAGAGAGAGAAGAGAAGAACAGGAGCCAAAAACATACAAACAAACAAACAAAAAAGAGTGCCTAGGGAGCTTGCCATTGGGGTGGAGAAATGAGAAACTGAGAAATGGAGAAAATCAAAATGGAAAAAAATGAATAAACAAATATTAGAGAAAGGAAAAAAAAAAGAAAGAAAGAAAAGCACCCAGGAAATCCCACTGGTGTGGCTGTGAAGGCTGGAGAAGTGGCTTCCAGGCAGTGAAGTACAGCCTGGCTAGAAGGGGTTGAGGTGTCACACAGCACCAGGTATTCAGGAGACAGGAAGAGAAGGTAAGTATAGAGAGATGAGAAACTGAGAAATGAAGAAAGAGAAAATAGGAAAAAGAGAAAAGAAAAAAAAACAAACAAGAAAAAAAGAAATGCTCTCAGGGATCCCAATGCGTGGCTGTGCACACAGAGGGAGTAATTCCCAAGTTGTGCAGTACTGCGTGGCTAGAAGGGGCTCCCAAGCCGAGAAAAGAAAAAGAAAACAAACAAACAAACATACAAATTAAAACAAGCAAACAAACAAACAAAAAAAGCCCCATGGATTCCACTAGTGTGGTGGCAGGGGCAGGGAAGCAATTCCACATTCAAGAGGTGTGTCACAGCCTTTGAGGAAGAGGCAAAGATGTCACATTGAGCATTGTATTTGAGAGAAAGGAGAGGGAGGTGGTGAGAGGTTTGGAAGAAACCAAAAGAAGTAGGAAGAAGCAAAACCAGCAACCAACAAATGACAGTCAGGAAGCCAGCCAGTGCAGGGGGGAGGAATCCAAGTGGCACAGGGGTGAAGCTTGTGTTTCCTGGCCAGAAGCCTGTAGCCACAGAAAGCAGAGGAGGCCAAGTTGGAGTAAAGAAGGGTGGGATTGGGAAAGCATATATTGCTGGTTACCGGTTGTTTCATCTCCTGCTGGGAGCTCCGTGAAGTAGCTCTGTGTTTTCCGATCTCCGACAGGAATCCAAGATGATGGATCCGTGCTGCCTTAGCTGATAGGAGACCTCTGCATGTATCTCTCCTCGCTCTTTTCTCTGTTTCTTATTCTGTTTGGTGCTTGGCTGAGTTCTTTATCTCTTCATTTGATGTTTAGGGTTTCAGGATTGACGTTTGTCTGTTTGACTTAGTTTTTCAGGTCTTTGCTGTGGAGGGACAGCGCGGTGCTTCTGTCTATAGCAACATGTTGTCCAGAAGTCTTTAATTTCCTTTTTAAAATGCTTTTTAATCCCAAATGTTTTGAAATAACATCCAAATGAATACATAATTAAAAAATTTATATTTCTATATCATGTGCAAAATTATCCTTCCTAAATCTTCTCAATATAGAAAAAAATCACTATTTTTTCTTCAATTAAGATTTTGAATTTATATAACTATAACCATGTAGCTATTTTTTGGACATAATGTATTATCACTATATACTGTTTATGAATGCAAGATATACTATTTGCTGAAATTAAAAATTTACTTTTATTTTTCCATATATTTCCTGCATATTTTTGACTAATTCTTTCCCATACTGTGACAGAATTGCAGAACAAGCCTTAATAATTTTAATTGCATCAGGTAATCTGTCAGTTTTCCTTTTGTTTCCTCCATATGCACCCTTCTTTCCTTCTTTTCTCTCCTTCTCACCCTTCCTTCCTTCCTTCTTTCCTTCTTTCCTTCCTTCCTCTCTGTGTCTCCCAGTGTCTCTGTCCCTGTTTCTCTGTCTCTTTTTCTCCCTTTATTATTTTTCTTTGATACCCCTGGACTATTCAATCTTTCAGCTCCAATCTGGTCTTATTGCTCTCTAAGCATTCTGGAACTGCTGGAAACCTCTTGACAAGAAATGTTCTAAGAGTTCCATTCACATCGCTCCTGCTTTCTAAAGTCCACAGCTTCTTTCTTTCTTGAATTTCTTCTTCATTTTGTTGAAACTTATTCTACAGTATTATCCTGAGAAAGGCTATGAAAGGAATTTTTTTTTGAAATTTATTATGTCCAAAATATCTTTACATTATCTTCGCATTTGATCGACAGTTTGTATATGGAAAATTATGTTGAAAATTGTTTTCTATCAATGACATCTAGTTTTCAGGGTTAAGTTGAAAAGTCTGATGTAGTTCTGATTCATAATCCTTTGTAATCCCTTACGTACAAAATGTTTGTTCTTGGGTTTTTTGGTACTTGTAAGGAGAGAGAGGTGATCTCATCATTCATTATACTTGATTTTTTTTCTGTTTTCAGTGCAGTGTTTCACTGTTGCCATCCACTGTACCTGATGTCTTCAAATATTTCTCAGCTTCTCCAGGAAAAAGAACAAAAAACAGAAGGACCTTTTCTCTTGGTTAGTAGACAAAGGGTAATCACCTGGCTGCATAGAATGGAAAGGGGGAATTGTGATTCTAACTGTTCTCTAGAATGTACCATGTTTTCAATCTGTTTTTAACCCTATTCCTCATCCCTTCCTAAGGACGCAATGTGGACTGACCACTCAATCTCATTACACTTTCATTTTGATAGGGGTCTCTATATGAATTAGGCTACACCAGTTAGATGCACCAATTAGACAAGCAAGGTTTGAAAGCTAGAAGTGAGGCAGAGTCCAATCTCTTGCTCCCTGACAGTTTCTCCTGAAAAGTAAGTATGGAAAAGAAGAGATTTGTGCAACATTTCAATGTCCATTTTACAGATTCTTCAATATGAAGATGTAATTGTGGCAGGATTACAGAAATCAATGAGTATGTTCTTGAACTCAGAACTACACATCCACTTCAAAGGTACCCATTCTGTCTGGAATTTATGTTCTATATTGCTCTGGAAATCATTCTTGGAGGGCCAGCCCAAAAATCCAATTCACCAATAATTGTATAAGAAACTAATTTCCTGTATTAAGTCCTTTTTTGCTTAAAATACCTTATTCTGTAAATGTAACTCTGCTTGATACATTTAATATCCAGTAAATCTGGCACCTTCAATATTTAAACTCTTTAAGATCCATGGATAAAATGTGCATTTTGGCGTCTGCCTCTGTAGATTCTGAGATTTCAGTTATTTTGGTTTATTCAGTTACTTTTTTCCCCCGTTCTTTCTATCTTTAAAAATTTGATGGACTCTTTCATCTGGTGACTTCTATTGGTTCCCCCCCACCCATCTTGTTAGGCTTTTACTATTTTTATTACTTAACTCCTTTTCTGAGGAGGGGATGCATTTTGAGAAAGGAACAGAAATAAGTGTTTTTATTCAGTCTCTATTTTTAATAAGATTTATCCATAAATTACTTTAATGATAAGAAATCTGACAATTAATGAGAGAGTAATGAGGGATAAAAAAGAATGCATTTTGCTATTTATAAATTGTATCTGAATTTTTGTATTTTCTATGGCGTTCTGTTACAGAAAAAAAATAGGAAACTCAATAGTCAGAGAAGAGGGGAACATGAAGAAGAGTTCTAAACAGAAATAGGGAGCGGCCCTTCAAAATAAAGTAACTAGTAGAGTCTAAGTAGAAACATAGTTAAAGCTCATGGTTTGGGATGTCTAATATTTAAATTGCAGTTGTGCCCGTCTGCCATTTTTCTGTGCCATGCTGTGATATCCTTCCATGGTAATTTTGAGATGAAGGAGAACACATAGGTCTATGCGTGGGATGAATTGGAACCTTGTTGTGGAAGATGAGTTGCTATACAGACTGATGAAAAATTAAATAGGAAATAGAAATTCTAAGTCAATAAGGGACAAGAGGGGAAATTATGATTACCTCTATGCAATTTATATCTTAAGAAAATGAAGAAATATTGGGTATGTAACTATTTCTGTAAGTAACTGGGATTGCAATTCAAACCATTTTATTATTTTAAAAATTGCTGTGAAACTTATAGTGTTAAAACTAGTATCCTTTATGGAAATGACACATTTAATTCTAACATAAATGTTTATCTCTGGGAAGGAAACTTTGAGATCATTCTACCCAACCTTCTATTTTTTAGACTGATCCAAGTCTAAACCACCCAAGTTTAGTGAATCTGAATTCTTAACAAGTGGACATGTAACAACCTCCCTTGAGAGATCTATTCTTTATCACTCTGGCAATCAGGGAATCTATTTTAATTTAATGCAATTTCTTTTTGTAGAAAAAAAAAAACAGTGTTGTATAGTGGAAGGGCTATGGAGTCTGGGCTCCACAAATTCAGGTTCAAGTTTCAGACACTTAGTGCATGAGACCATCTAAAATATTATCTGAACTCCTCAGTCTCATCATACATCTGTGAATTGGCAATAATATCACATAACTTGCATATTCGTTGTTAGAGGTAATTTAAGAATTTATTTCAGAGTGTGGGATATTTCAAGATTCAATCAATGGCTATTGTTGCTATTATTACAGATAGAGTTGAAAGGGCTTAAACTAAGTGAATCACATGGTGATAAAGGCTATATCATCTTAAGTTCACATCGAACAAACTGAAATAAGATGTGAAAACATGTATGTTGTTGTTGTCAGGTGCCATAGAGTCTATTTCAACTCATAGTGATCCCCTGTAACAAAGAATAACTGCACCATAGTGTTTCCTAGGCTGTAATTTTTACCCTGGAGCCCTGGTGGTGCAGTGGCTAAGAGCTCAGTCTGCTAACCAAAAGGTCGGCAGTTCAAATCCACCAGCCAGCTCCTTGGAAACCCTATGGGGCAGTTCTACTCTGCCCTACAGGGTCACTATGAGTCAGAATCAACTCCACAGCAAGGGGTTTGGTTTTTTTGGTAATCTTTACCATTGGGTTGGGTCGAACTGCCAACTTTTCATCTAGCAGCGAAGCATTTAATGGTTGCACCACCAGGCTCCTTGAAAACATGTCTACAGGAGGGAATTCTGTTTCTGTGTAGTGTAAAGAACATTGAACTGGGAAAGAAAAGATATGGGTACCAGTCTCAGCTTAATACAAATGAAAGCAACTTTGTCGTTCTCTGCAAGTATGTAACCTCTCTGGGTCTGGTCTGAGAAACAAAGAAACAAACAAGCAGACAAAAATAGACAGAAATATGTGGGTTACAAGATTATTAAGGCCCCTCCTTGCTCTAAGACACTGATTTTATCTACTTATTAGTTCTAAAGGTTGATTTTATATCGAAGAAAGTAGAGTCTTTAGAGAAGGAAGTCTAAGTTTCCAAAATCACTCTCCTAACCATGAGTATCAGTCAGGTGTATATTTTCTAAGAGTAAAGATCACTACAGGAACATAAATGCCTAAGTTTATTGAATTGTTTTTTCCACTCAATTTTCAAATCATAGTGGTTCCAGTTTAGCAGTTGTATAGGTGTTTTTAAACAATTTATCTCTAACTCATTTTAATTAAACATGCACCCTCTCCAGTCTCCACACTTGTAAAAATGTAGTTTTCAATTTGACAGGATGATATTATAGTATTGAGCAATATGTGAATTGGTTTAAAAGTAACCAGAGTGGAAGCATACATCAATCACCACAAGTGCAAATGCAGGTCACTAAAGCTGTCAATTTCAATCAACTCTGTAATTAAATACATCACCAATATGGATTTTGTGTATGAATGTCACTTGTTCTTCAGATGTCTGCTATGAGGACAAATCACACCTCAGTGTCTCTACATAGGCATTCTAAATATAGTATTTTTGAAAGTAGATTTTCATCCATCTTTCTCTGATTTGTTAAGTAGAAATCCGTTTACTAACGTGTAGTCTAAAAGCTATGTTTTTCAGTATATAAATGTATACATATATTTGAACTATTTAATTAAAATTTTGCAATATCTCATTTGGCATTTTAAGCTCATCTTTAACACCTGTAACAACATTTGTTGTGAAATAAATAGATAATGAATAATAATCACCTTTTAAAAAGCTTAACAATTTATAATTATGGATAATTTGTAATTATGGATATTTTGTAATTAGAGATTCTTTATTATGTGTTCAAAAAGCAGAAGATGTTTCTGGTTATGAAGAAATAAATTATTCATTTCTTTTTCAGCACGAGAACAAAACTATTTCACATTTAGAAAAATCTTTTTTTTTTTTTTTTAGACAGCTGTAAAGCATCATGTCCTTCTATTACACTTACCAATACAAGGGAAAAGACTGAAACAAAGCCGTGTTACCAAATATATATTGCCTGCCATTTGATTTAATCTTCAAATAAGCTCCAGGAAGCAGGTCCCTGGACAGTTAATCTTTAGTTTTGTAGCCCATGCACATTTTCAATAAGGTTACTGGGGAATTAGGCCCAGTAGGGAGAGGAAAAGCATATTGTCTTATTCCACAGGCAGCTGTTGTGAGCCCTGTTAGAAAATTATAGCTTCCTCAATTATGAAATACTTTATTAGTAGAATCGCTATCATCATGTCAGTGCTTGACAAAGGAAGGCATTGTAAATCTTTAGCATATCGGGTCAATGACTTTTTTAAATTGTCTTGACTAATAACAGCCCAGATAATGTTGCTCATCACAAGTAACATTATAAAACAAACCCAATTATATAACTTGAAATATTAAACAACAGAGAAAATAGTTAGGGCCTAATAAAGATAAACATTTGTAGGAAAGGTGTTATATAAATAAAAAGTGATAGTAACTGTTCATTTTAGATTGGGTGTTATCTTTATTAGTAATACAGAGGCATCCTCTTTACAGGAATTTTTTAACTTGTTCTTATTTAAACAAAAACGTAAAAAGAAAACAACAAATTGGTAAACAGAGTACATGATTCTTCTGGAAAAAAAAGATCATAAAAACTTAATATCACTCTGAATGCCATTGAGAAAAAAAAAATGAAATAGAGGAACATAAAATAAGGGGACATTAACCACAAGTTGCTGACTTGTAGATGTTTTGTTTGTTTTGTTTTTTATTTTTCTTTGTGGTCAGCAATAGTATGCAATAACTCAGGAGCAATTTGCAGTGAATTATCGTACCTACTCATTTTATTTTGTGGCAATCTTTATAATTTAAGGCCTTGCTTATATGAACCTACATGCTGGTTTCAGATAAACCTTAAATAGCACACAAATACTATCATTTGATTTGTTTTAGTTCCTCAGATCATCCTGTTTAGCCTCATCCCTGTTGTTGAAATGAAGAGCAGTAAGGAATCATCTTTTCCTGACCAAATAATGAATAACTAGGAGAAAATATGAAATCAAGTTTCAAAAAATGTAAAAGAGGAAGTCAATCAAATTTGCACTGATTTTCTTGGACATCTGTGATACTTTGGTTCTGAGAAAGAGTTCATACCTATCCCTCTGAAACTAATACGGCCCTTCCTCCAATGCTGTCTTCTACGCTTCCCCTAAGTCCCCACTTAAACACTTCTCACACAACCCCAGCAGATATTACAATTATTTTACTAGTTTCCTCAAGCCCCCATCCCATATTGTTTAACATCATTCACAGCAGAAATCATCTTCTGTTTCACAGAAAAATAGACAAACAAATAAGTAAATGAGGAAGTAATA
This sequence comes from Trichechus manatus latirostris, assembly GCF_000243295.1. Taxonomy (NCBI): domain Eukaryota; kingdom Metazoa; phylum Chordata; class Mammalia; order Sirenia; family Trichechidae; genus Trichechus; species Trichechus manatus. The sequence continues at coordinate 193,483 of NW_004444273.1, read as the reverse complement.
AATGCCAGAAAGCAGAAAATCGTACCTCAGACCAGAAACACCTAACATTCTATTCAATTTTTATAGAAGAATTATCTAGTCTTGTATGAAAATTAAATTTCCTGCTATTGCTTGGGATTGTATTCCTTGTCATTCACTCTTACTCCATCAATTATCACACTTACCCCTACACTGTATAAACAATGTCAAGTTTCTTCCTTATTTAAAGTTAAAATGTTCTCTCAGCCCTGTGCCAGTCTGTAACTAGTGAAAATTTCCCACCTCTGCATGGATAAAATGTAGTTCCTAGTACAGTTCAGGAGCCCTGCTGGTGCAGTGGTTGAGAGCTTGGCTGTTAACCAAAAGGTTGGCAGTTCGAGTACACCAGCCGCTCCTTGGAAACCCTATGGGGTAATTCTACTCTGTCCTATAAGGTCACTGTGAGTAGCAATTGACTCGACGGCACCTAACAACAATAGCACAGTACACTTGATTTCTATATGTTGTCATCTCACATATCCTTTCTTCCACATACCGTAAAGTAGCTGCTGCCACTCGCCCTCTTTTGTCAAAGTCACTGATACTTTTCTTGTGGTAAAAGTCAGTGGCCATTAGTAGGCAATATGTTACTTCCTCTCTTCATCGTTTGACATTATTGACCTCTCTCTGCTTCTAGAAAACAACGTCCCTTCCCTTGTGCTGAGACTTTCCAGCTACCTGTCTATTAAATGATGGTGTTCCCAGTCTTTGGTCTTATTCTCTCACACTCATGGGTTAAGTTTATTCAATCATGTGGCTTCGACTACTACCTCTATCTGATGACTCCAAACTGTATTTATTTAATGACACTAGACAAACTTTTCTTCTGAGCTCTAGAAACATACCAAGTTCATTTAGATGTCCTACTTCCTCTCCAATTGGTCACTTTCCATTCTTATATTTTCCTGTCTTTGGGAAAGGTCACTAAATTGACTATGACAGAAAGGTGGGAGTCAAACTTGATGCTCTACTTTATCCCCTGCAACTAATTGAACACATCACATAACTTGTACATTCTTGACATCTTTCAAGTCCGTTTCTGGCTCTCTAGATCCATGAGCAATGGCTTTGTTCATTTTTCATAACTCTTATGTTATTACTTTAACCCCCTCTTAACATATTTCCCTGACTTCATAATTCTTCCTTCATAGCCATTTTTCACACCATAGTGACAGTGATCTTTATTTATATTTGTAAAATGCAAATCTGAGCATGACCTTCTCTCACAAATAGTCTTCCATTGGTTTCCCTCTACCTTGAGGATAAAATAAAGGTTGTAGTGATTGGCCCCCTTCTTCTCTTATCTAAATTCATTTTTTTGCATTCACTCTTAAGAGCCCTGATGGTGCAATGCTTAAGAGCTACAGCTGCTAACAAAAACGTCAGCAGTTCCAATCCACCAGCCACTCCTTGGAAATCCTGTGAGGCAGTTCTACTCTGTCCTATAGGGTGGCTATGAGACAGAATTGAGTCGGCAGCAAAGGAGTACAGATCTTAGGCATTCAAAGTACCATCACTATTACTTATGTTACCCAAACATTACCATACTTATGTTCTCTCCTGGTATTCTCTCAGCTAAGCAGGGAAAGAACTGCCTTGCTGTTCTTTGTTAGTCAAGAAGCTCAAGTTATCTGTCTGTCCATCCATCCGTCTATCCATCTATCTATCCATCTATTTGTCTATCTGCCTGTCTGTCTGCCTGCCTGCCCACCTAGCTAGCTAGCTAGCTAGCTTTCGTCTACCATCTATCTATCCCCTTTGTTTTTCTCTCTCTGTCTCTTAGTCTCTCATTTTCCCCTCTGTCTGCCTCTGTCACAAACCAAACCCAATAGTGTTGGATTTAAATGTTTATTTCATGTGATGCCTGTGCTTGAACCCTTGCAATTTTCATATGATTCTTTATTTTTCCATCTATTTTTCTACTTTTCTATGAGAGACTGTCAATTCCTTGAAAATAGGAATCTTTTGATTGGCTGTCTACTGTAAGCACAATTTCTGGCACAGAACAGACTCTTACTAAATGATTGGCAGAATGAATAAATAATGAACGTGGCTATCAAACCTCTGAATAATCGATAATACACAGGAAAATGATTTTTTGCATTTAAAGGAAAATACATTCACGTCTTAACCAGGGAAACAACTCTGTTTAAAAGAATGCCAGGATAGTCCTATAATGCTTAATTCTTAAATAGAATGTAAATAGTTATATAATTTCTAAATGTTACAGCAGTTTATTTAAAGTTACAAAAGATATTTTCTACAGAATAATTTAGAATTGAATTGTGCTAGCAATTATGAGGAATAGATCATTACTTTTTCTTTGCTCCTTATTATTTGGAGGCAATGAAATATTTTGGTTAATACTGAGGCTTTTGAGTCAGAGAGGCTGGGCTTCAAGCCTCATGTCTGCAGTTTATTAGCAGTGAGACTTTGAACAAAATCATTAATCTCTCTGAATTTTAATTCTGTATTTGCGAACTGAAGAAAATGTTACTCTCCTTTAGAAAGTAAATGAAGATAATGTATATTCAGTGCATAGAACGATTCCTGGTACAAAATAAGTACTCAATTAATATATAGTGAAGGTGGGCTTTACCCAAGTGTTTCAGGTATAAAATCTGCCCTTTTCTCTGCTGTCCTCTTCCCAGGTAACAAGAATGTCAAACTCAGACGTGTTGTTTTAGGAAAATTTATCCTGGCTTAGGGTAGTGCAAGATGTCTGAGGTCTTGTACTTTCCACAGCATTCAGGGGAAAGAGCCTTAGTTATCAGTTTACACTGGTCACTGCTGGTGCACTTGTTTTCTGATTCCTGGAAGCTCTTGGAACAGGGTGACTCTGCTTCTTTAATGCCAAGTTTGGGTGCAAGGCCTTTACCCAAGCTGAATGTTGTATATGAATACACAGCTTCCCTCGGGGAGCCATACAGGCATTCCCAGCTGAGTGAATGAAAATAGCCAGTCATAAGTTGCTGATGTTCAAGAAATTTTCAGCCAACCATGGTCCCTTCCCTCAAGTTCAAGACTAGCTTCCAAATCTACCCTCCTGTCCTCACCCAGGACCAAACAGAGCAATTCTTCTGATGGAATTATGGGAGTATTGAGGTAAAGGCAGCTTGTACCCTTATGGAAATAATGTTATCCTCTCTTTCCTGAATCAAAAAATGTGTGAGCAGATAAAATGAAATGCCTACGTTAAATGGCCTAGGTTTTGGCTTTTTTTTTTTTTTTTTACTTTTAAGTTCTGTGTTCCTGTGACAGTTATAGGTTAGCTAAAAACCAAACCAAATCTATTACCATCAAGTTCATTCTGACTCATGGCAACCCTATGTGTTACAGAGAAGAACTGCCCTATAGGGTTTTCTTGGCTGTGATCTTTATGAAAACAGATCACCAGGCCTTTCTTCTTTGGGTTTGAACATCAACCTTTAGGTTAGTAGTCAAGTGCAAACCATTTGCACCACACACGGGTTGGCTAGCTATATACTAAAATATTTAAATTATTTTTTTAAATTTTTTTTTCTTCATAATGGACTCTCTTACAAGTAATAGCATCATTGCTTTTAATGAAAACAATAATACTAAATCTGGTAATATCCAAATCTGCCTTATTTTCTTGAGAATCTGCACAATATTAAAAATAAAGCTCTATTGTAAGGTAGAATCTTATGGTTCATATCTTTCAAAAGACAAATATGACATATTATTTTGTATTTTTTTAAATTTATCTATTTTCCAGCACCTTACCACAGTAGTGCTCTGTGGAAAACAATCAACCAGTTACCTCTGTAATTTGTTTCGATCATTTGGTAAAATATTGCCTAACAATAAGTACTTGTCACTAAAAAGGAAAATACATGATAAAATTAAAATTAAACCGTACCCTACAGAATGGAAATCAATATAGGGTAGATCCAACCTATTAAAAGAATCTTATTATACAATTGCTTCATATAACATAGGAGTCATATACCATGGTTCTGGAGTGTTTAGCAGGAAGATGAATTTATTTATTTTTTTCAGAATAGATGCATATTTGAGACCAAAAACACCAAGTGTAAATAAAAATATTGTATTATCTGTCACATAATAGCTCTAACCAAATTAAGAACAATCATGATAGTGGTATTATTGAAAAATGAATAAAGATGGAAAATTTAAAAGTTATGGAAACTGAGTAATTTATTACTGTTTATGAATTTCAAAATCACTGAAAAAATAGTGTATAAGGAAGATAAGTCTGGAAGATTTACAAAGACTTAGAAAAATAAAGAAACAAATGATAGCATAATGCGTTAGAAGATTTCAGGGAGATTATTATATTCTACCTATTGTGAATTTAAGATAAAACATTTTAAAATATTATGTGCTGATAATATATAATGGTCTGTTTGAAGGGAAGTAGTTATTTGATTCTAAAGGCCTATGTCCCTTGAGAGCTACTGACTGGCTAGCTGTGGATTAAAATGATCAAGTAGTCTACCAGGACCAGGAGAAAGCCTTGGGCAACCACTCACCTTACAATGTAAAGCCCATTCTTACAAAATTAAACACGGAATGAGTTGCATTGAACTCTGCTCACTTTTGCTTTGTTTCTTTTAGCTTATCTATTTGAAACTCAAGAAGCAATGCTGTATGAAAGCATTAAGGTTGATTTTATTTGTGATATGAAGAATATCCATATTACAGATGATTAAATTAATGGCAATCTAACCTTGAAAGCCCCTCTATCCGCTGAAAGAGCAACACTTCATCACCTGTTTTGATTCATTAATGTATCATTTAACTTGGTATGACACATGTTCAGTAGTTATAATTACATTATGGCCTTCCTATTACATCAGCTCTGCTCCAAGTTTCTGTCACCACTAGTCCAATTTTCAGCATAGAGCAATCCACCGCACTCTTTCCTTATTAGTGTCATCTTTAATGTAGCAGAGAGGCTGAACCATTACTTGGCACTGAGAGTTTAACAGCAATTAACCCCTGTTCTATCCCCAGGGAGAAGTACATCAGCAACTTGCCAAAACACTGTAAACAAGCTGGTCAAGATCAGTGTGCAACCATACCGGCTGCAGAGCACCTAGTGTATTAATTTAGAATTGATATATGGAAAAAGGGGAAGTGTTCTGCATGAAATTAACCTGAGTCACTCCCCTACCCTAAGATGGATGGAACTATTTCTTCTCAAGGATATACGTAGACTTAAAAAAAAAAGAAAGAAAAACATGCTTACAGTTAGCAACTAAACTGCATGTTTATTCAGCTTTATTGCCATAAGCAAATAATTATTGAATTGATTATTTCACAGGATGATTTTTTTAAAGATGGAAAGTGAAATGCGTAAACAATGCGTTCACAGAATTTGAAGGTCAAATTCAAATGGCAAATGAGAAAATATAAGCCATTTTGAGATATTCTTTAGTTCTTCTAATGTACAGCCGACTGGCAAGGAGAGTCTTATATGAGAACCGGTAAATTTCAACATTAGGACGTTCTCAACATGACAAGGTCAGTAGTTTTGAGGGTTCATGGTACAAACTCTAGGAGTGCAGAGACAGTGCCCAGAGCAGAATGTGTGGTTTGACATTTTCTAGACCTGTTCTGCCACGATTTGTAACCGCAGAAAGCCTCTGAGTACTCTGATGTGCAAAGCTGGATACCTTGATACTGCAGTCCTAAAAGTAGGAGGAGTATAGTACTGAGAGAATGAGTGCCCGCTATAGATAGAATGGATGCAAATATTCGGAGGCCACTTCTGGGCTGAGACCAAAGGTTTAACTCCTTACCTTAATTTAGTTTTTTAAAAAAATGGTTGTAAGTCTAAAGCGCTCAATTATGTTCCTGTTTTTATTTGAATCACGTTCATTTGCTAATAATATATATTTTGGCATTACCGTGCCAAGACGAGCACTGCACATCACCACTTTCAATATAATAGCAACTGTACCGCATCCTGAATGGGAGCCTGCACCTGACTTTAGAGTGGAACAATAATCTCTTGAAGATACAAAATCTCTTCTGTGTGTAAATGTTATTTTATTAGTTTGTCTGCATTGCTTTTCTCTCCATATTTCTTTGCAAAGATGGCAGTCTTTTATGTAATTGCCTTATTTCTGTTATTTGTTTAAACAGAGGGCTACTTCTTTGTCTTGGAAAGCCCTAGAATCAGAAAACGTCTTAGAAATAAACAGTAGTATGGATGATTTTATTTCATTCCTTTATTATTATTATTAATTCTACACATAAAAATCCCAATTTCCTTCTGGATGCATACCTAAGGAGTTCATTCAGGCCCGTTTGGGTATATTCTCCATACCCTGTTCTGGATGAGTGATCTGAGAGGATGACTGGTGGAACTTAGTTCACAGTGGAAGACAACTGGCTTTATAAAGCCAGGTATCATCTGTCTCTTTATTCTTAATCATTTTCAAATGAAATGTAGAGAAATGAAAGGTAAGAAGTCTTCTTTCCAAACTTATTAAATAATTATTATATTCATGCTAGTTTTATGGCATGTATTCAACTCCGTCTTATCCAGTTCCTCAGCTATACCGTTGGTACAAATGACTACTTTCTCCTTGAAATAATTTGCTTACTTGGTCTTCAGAGTATCATGCTTTGGATTTCCTTCTATGGTACCCCACCCCCTTTTAGCCTCCATTGCTGTGTTCTCCTCCTCTTACCTGTCCTGTATATTTGAGTCTCCTTAGTCCTGAAACTCTTCTCTTTCCACACTCTCTGTCCAGTGATTTCACATAATCATTGCTGGGGAAACATAATTAAGAGCAAAATCTACTCCTATCCCAGAAAACCTCTCCACAAATACAGAAAAGAAAGAAAAATTTTGTTATTAAGTAAGCTTTGGACCAGAATATGAGGCATCCAAGACAATCTGCTAGAGGGATTGCAAAGACAAAAAGGAATCTGACCCTTTATACAGCGAAGTGGATACAACCCATTACTTTCATGTTTTAAGATAAAATTGCTAAATTTCTTGTATCTTTATGGCAGAATGCCTGAAATTATGCTATTCTCCTCCCAGGAAATTGAAAGGTAAGAGTGTGATCTTCCTTGATGGTTACATTTCAAAAGAGATAGTTCCCAGTTCCTTGAAGAAATTTCCTTAATTTACATACTTTTCAAAAAGACAGAGAAAAAATTCATAATTACAAGTTTTCTGAAGTGAATTCTGAGAGTACAGGAGAGGAGGGAAACCTCTTGTCTTATTCTCTGCGGGGGGGATTAACACCTTTTATTTTCAACTTAAGAAGCCCTGGTGGCACTGGGCTATTAACCAAAAGGTCAGCAGTTCAAACCCACCAGCAGTTCCATGGGAGAAAAGACCTAGCAATCTGCTCCAGTAAAGGTTATAGCCTAGGAAACCCCATGGGGCAGTTGTAGTCTGTCATATAGGGTCTCTATGAGTCAGAATCAACTTGATGGCACACAAAAACCACATTTTCTATTTGTATTTGTTCTTATACCATATTGTCTTAAATGCCAAGTTTGAGACAAATAACTCCTCCCACATGTGTTTCACCAGTTCCAACTCTTCCCTTGAGATCCACATTTGCACGTCCAATCCTCTGCTCCACTTCACCCTGGGATGTATGAGTAGTAGGCACCTCAAGCTTAACAAGTCCAAAGCAGGATTATGGAATCTGCCATGGACCACCTATGTAGAAATCATACTATTTCCCTGTTTTTTTTTCTCTTAGATCTCACCAAAAATACATTAGCAAATCCTATTAGCTATAGTTGCCTCATATACCTGGACTCTAACCACTTCTTATTTTCTTTTTTTTTTCTTTTTTTTTTAAATATTTTATTGTACTTCTGGTGAAGGCTTACAGAACAGATAGTTTCTCATGTAACAGTAACACACATGCTGTTTTATGACATTGGTTA
>NW_004444273.1:141548-177604 GCF_000243295.1 Trichechus manatus latirostris | reverse complement strand
AGCTGAGTTCTTTATCTCTTCATTTGATGTTCTAGGGTTTCAGGATTGTTGATTCTCTGTTTGGCTTAGTTTTTCGGATCTTTGTTGTGGAGGGACAGCGTGGTGCTTCTGCCTAGACCGCCATCTTGCCGGAGTCCTTTGACTTCTTATTTTCTTGACTATGAATACCTTTCTAATGTCTCATCATTTGTTTTCTGGAATATAGAAGTATCAACTGGTCTTGCTGCTTCCACTCTCACACCACCCCCAAGCTCTATCTTGATACAACAGTTACAGTAATGCTTTTTAAATGTAAATAAAATACCCTCCTTTTGCTTAAAACTCATCAACAGTTTCCCCTTACATTTTGAATAGAATTCAAATTATTTTCCAAAATTATGAAGCCTTTTATGATTTTCCTCTAGATCCCTCTTCAATCTTTTCTCTTACTTTTTCTCAACCAGGCAGGATTTACCTCATCTCCTCTATTTTCAGTCATGGTGACCTATTTTTTACTAGGTATGCTATGCTCTTCCCCCTCTCCCACAGGCTTTAGATTTTCTGATTTTTTTTTTCTACCTACACTACTTTTCTTCAAAAAAGAATGTCCTAATTCTCACTCCTTCATATGACCACTCCTGTTTCTCATATGGGCCTGTGACTTGTCACGTATACCCAAAGGCTCTTGCTGACTATCTTTCTGAGATATACATACATATATCCTTCTGCCTACACCTTGTTAACTCTGAGAATCCATACACTGCTTTATTTTCTTCCAACACCATATGTTCCTGTCATCTATTGCTACATTTTAAAATTACAACATCTGAAATTAAATCAGTTATTTGCTTGCTTGCTTGTCTATCGCTCTCTTTGGGCTTTAGATTGTTCACCCTTGGGACTTAAGATCTCACCCAGATGATCAGTGATATTCAAGAAATTAATTTTGAGTATATGATAATACAGACAGTTCCTACCACAGAAAATCAAGCATGTATTTTCTAACCTGGAGAGAACATGAAGGGTGTTATACCTTAAGTAGATACAGAGGTCTTGAAACACTGTGAGTAGCCAAAGAAAAATGTTATCTCAAGCTGAAATGACCATAATCTTTTTACTCAAAAGTGTAATTTGTAAGTTCTTGAAAATTTTTGTATAAAGAAGCTGCATAATATCGGAAAAAAATTAAAAGAAAGAAACATGTTGGACAGATATGCAAACATATAAAAGATAAGAATCTATGACTGAATTTATTTAAATTCCAGTATCACCTGATAACTATTTTGAATTATAATTTGTAAGTGTATTTGAGGATTTAAAAGCTATACACCTATTAGAAATGCATTTTAAAAGTAAGCATGATTTGAGAAATTATCTGTTGCCAAATGAGATTATCATTGTAAAACAGTAGCAATATCCTCACTTTTCAAGATCGTGAGTTTATGATGGCATAATCATTTTGAAGCAAATTTAATATTCTCAGTTGTACTCAACTCATCAGCTTGAGATACTACAACAGTAAACTGTACCTCATGTAGTCACTTCTAACTAGTACAGTCTCTCTGTGATATCTTAATCCCTATATGATTTAAGTAAACTCAGATCTTTGTGGGTATTCCTGGATAGTGGATAAAAGACCTGGAGAAGTCACTTATCTTATATTCCAAGTATAGTTAAGAGCCCCTAAGAGGCTTTCCAAACCAAACCCACTGCTGCCATGTCCATTCTGACTCATAGTGACTGAGGTGGAGAAAGAGTAACCAAGGTCAGGCTTTTCCATCTATTAGTAGGCAAAAGAATGAAGCATAGTTTTACCTCTGCACATAACTTTTCTTGCCTGCATCTTTCAGATAGCTCATTCAAAAAATTTTTTGTTGAGCATCTACTGTATACCAGGTATTGTCCTAGAAATTGGGCATAGACAATGTGTAAGAACCAAAACTTCTGATCTCAATAAACCTCATATTTAAGTGGGAGGAAATTTACAACAAACAAGTAAGTACATAAAACATAAAGTACAATGGGGATAATTGCTATGAAGAAAATAAAACAGAGTCAGAGTATAGGAAATTATGAGGGGGTGATAATTTAGAATGTGTTGGTCAGTGAATGCTGTATGAGAAATAGACAATTGAGCAAGAAGTTGAGCCATTCACAGAAGTGAGAAGCACCCTGGAAATAGCAGGTGTGAATCTGTAGGGGTAAGCACAGCCAGGCTATTTGTTTTGTTTTGTTTTTTGTATTTTAGATGAAGGTTTACAGAACAAATAGTTTCTCATGAAACAGTACACATATTGTTTTATGACAATGGGTAACAACCCCACGACATGTCAACACTGTCCCTTCTCAACCTTGGGTTCCCTATTACCAGCTTACCTGTCCCCTCCTGCCCTCTAGTCCTTGTCCCTGGACTGTTGTGCCCCATTAGTCTCGTTTTGTTTTATGGGGCTGTCTAATCTTCGGATGAACGGTGAACATCGGGAGTGACATCGTTACTGAGCTAAAAGGATGTCTGGGGGCCATACTCTCGGAGTTTCTCTAGTCTCTGTCAGGCCAGTAAGTCTGGTCTTTTTTTGTGAGTTAGAATTTTGTTCTACATTTTTCTCCAGCGCTGACTGCTCTGTTGTTATCCCAGTCAGAGCAGTCAGTGGTGGTAGCCGGGCACCATCTAGCTGTACTGGACTCAGTCTGGTGGAGTCTGGTGATTGTGCTCTATTAGTCCTTGGGACTAATCTTTCCCTTGTATCTTGTTCTCTTCATTCTCCCTTGCTCCTGAAAGGGTGAGTATCTTAGATGGCTGCTCACAGGCTTTTAAGACCCCAGACGCTACTCACCAAGGTAGAATGTAGAACATTTTCTTTATAAACTGTGTTATGCCAATTTAGCTAGATGTTCCCCAAGACCATGGTCCCCACAGCCCTCAGCCCAGCAATTCAGTCCCTTGGGGACTTTGGATGTGTCTATGGAGCTTTCATGACCTTTCCTTGTACAGGCTGTGCTGGCCTCCCCGGTGTTGTGTACTGTTTTACCCTTCACCAAAGTTATTACTTACCTATGTCTGTTTAGTTCCCCCTTCACTCCTCCCATCCCTCATAACCAACAAGGATTGTTTCTTTCTGCGTGTAAACTTTTTCATGAGTTTTTTCAGTAGAGTTGTCATACAATATTTGTCCTTTTGTGATTGATTTATTTCACTCAGCATAATGTCCTCCAGTTTCATCTGTGTTATGAGATGCTTCACAGATTCATCATTGTTCTTTATCATTGCATAATACTCCATTGTGTATGTACCATAGTTTGTTTATCCATTCATCTGTTGATAGGCATCTAGGTTGTTTCCATCTTTTTGCTATTGTGAACAATGCTGTAGTGAATATGGGTGTGCATATGTCTACTCATTTGATGGCTCTTATTTTTCTAGGATATCTTCCTAGGAAGTGGGATTGCTGGATCATATGCTATTTCTATTACAGCTAGGCTGTTTGGAATCTCCTGGAAGGACTCTGGCTTTTAATGTGAGATGGGAAACAATTGGATGATTTTGTTAAGAGGAATGACATGATCTAATTTTTGTTTTCAAAAAATTGTTCTTACTTCTAAGGTTAGACTAAATATTAAAGAGAGGAGGGGAGAAGCAGAGACAGGAGGCTAATAAAATGGTCCAGGGAAATAAATAATGGTGATTTGGATTGGGGTGATATAGTAAAGGTGGTGAAAGTGACTGGGTTCTTAATATATTTCGATGGTAAAACTGGAGAATTTGCTGATGCATTAGATGTGGGGAAGCCTGGTGCATAGTGGTTAAGAGCTTGGCTGCTAACCAAAAGGTCAGCAGTTTGAATGCACTAGCCGCTCCTTGGAAACCTTATGGGGCAGTTCTACTCTGTCCTTTCGGGTCGCTATGAGTCAGAATTGACTCCATGGCAACAGGTTTGATTTGGTTTATTAGTTGTGGGGTGTGAGAAAAAGAAAGGAGTTACAGGTTTTGTCAAGATTTTTTTGGTCTGAGCACCTGGAAGAATGTAGTTCCTAGTTACCGAAATGAGAAAGATTGTTCGGAAGCACGATAATGTGTATATATATATATATATATATTAGGGGAGAGGGGAGTGGGAGGATGGGAAACTGAAGTAAGACTTTTGATATCTATTAGATATCCCATTAGGAGTTGCCATGTAGCTACAGTTGTTATCTATGAAGTTCCCAGAATGTAGGAAAATTATTCAGGCTGAAGATATAAATTGAGAAGTTTTCAGCATAAAGATGGAATTTAATGCCACAAGGTGAGTGAGATCACGGAGTGCGTGAATGCAGAGAGAGAATGGCTCCAAAAATTGGGGCCTAGGGCATACCAATGCTGAGAGGTCCTAAAGATAAGGAGGAACAAGCAAAGGAGACTGGTAAGTAAGAGACTGATAAGTAAGATGAGAAGAAATCCAGAAGGGTGGTGTGGTGTCTTGATTTCCAGTGAAGGCAATATTTCAATGAAAAGGAAAATATTAATTGTATAACATGATGCTGTGAGTTCGTGTAAATTGAGGTCTGAAAATTGAGTATTGGATTTAGCATTTTGGAAGTATTCACTGCCCCTGACAAGAGCTGTTTTGTTGGGAGAAAATCCTGATTGGATTGGGCTCCTTAGTGTGTTGGAGTAGAGGAATTGGACTGAGAGCTTAGACCCTTTCAAGGAGATTTGATATTAAGTCAAAGAGACGAATGGAAATGTAGTAGAATAAGGAGGGCTAGATCTTTATCCTTTTTATTTTTTTAATTTCTTGTAATTGTAGAAATTACAATCCATTTATATGCCTATAAGATTAAGTAGTTTAATAAAATGTTGACGAGTTAAGAAAATTAATGTAGAATTCCTGGAATAATGTAGCTGAACAGGCGTAAATAATGGATCTAGAGCACAGGTGGAGAAATTGTCCTTAGACAGAAGCATTGACGGTTCATTTAAATTGACAGGAGAGAAGTCAAAGATGAGGGCAGATAGATATACAAGTGTGTGGGCATATGTGATGGTGGGGACTTGTGGAAATCATCTTCTGACTGCTGATTGCCTCCATTTTTCTCATTGACATAAAACTACAGTTATCAGTGTGAGTAAAGGAGAAAAGGTGTTGAAAGTTTAAGAAAAGAAAAGCAGATATGGAAAAGTCATTTCTGACTGGGGACTGAAAAAATAAAATGTAATCAAAATGCAAATCAACACCAAAGGCCTGCCAAAATTTAATAGTAATGAATTTTAAGTTAAATAAGCAAGAATTACTGTGTTTTCCTCTCTAGTTGTGATCAGCTGGGTGGGCACAGACGAGGAATAAGTCAAAAGTCACATTTAAACAGAGATGAAGTTTTGTTACATCAATATAGCAAGATAATAGTGATATTCTTGGTGAATTTGCTCCTCTCTTCTACTTCCCTCTTGTCTCTTCCTCATTCCTTAAATTCTCTAGAGAAATTCATAGTTTGATTTCATTGTTGTTGTTGTTAGGTGCCAATGAGTCATTTTCGACACATGAAGACCCTATGTACAACAGAATGAAATATTTCCTGGGTATGTGCCATCCTCATAATCATTGCTGTGTTTGAGCCCATTGTGGCAGCCGCTGTGTCAGTCTGTCTCCTTGAGGGTCTTCCTCTTTTTTGCTGACCCTCTACTCTACCAAGCATGATATCCTTCTCCAGAGACTGGTCCCTCCTAATAATGTGTTCAAAGTACGTGAGACAAAGTCTCACCATCCTTGCTTCTAAGGAGCATTTTGGATGTGCTTCTACAAAGACAGATTTTTATTTGTTCTTTTGGCAGTCCGTGATATATTGAATATTCTTTGCCAACAGCATGATTCAAAATCAATTCCTATTGGGTCTTTCTTATTAATTGTCCAGCTTTTGCATGCATGATGCAATTGAAAATACCATGGTGTCTTAGGCTGGGTTCTCTAGAGAAGCAAAACCAGTAAAGTATATAAAGATATATATAGAGAGAGATTATATCAAGGAAACAGCTCACGTGATTGTAGAGGCTAGAAAGTCCCAAATCCGTGGATCAGGGTAGAGGCCTCTCCCAAGTCACAGAGCCGCAGAAGCTGGCAAGCCCAAGATTGGCAGGTTGGAGAACAGGGCTCCCGCTCACAGGCTGTGTAGATCGATGAATCCCAGGTTCGGCAGATAAGCTGACAGCTCAAGTCCCAAGAAGGGGAGATGAGAGGACAGGAAGCGTCCACAGGATCCAGAGAGAGCAAAAAGCCAGAAAGTCTGCTTATATTCAGATGCGGGCCACACCTCCAAGGAGACTCCCTTTCATCTGATTGACTACTCACAGTATATTCAATCATGGGAGTGATTATATTAAAACACTGAGAATCACGGCCCAGCCAAGTTGACACACAATCTTAACCATCACACATGGCTTGGGTCAGGTGAACTTCAGTCCTCAAGATTGTGGATCCAAGTAAAATGAAATTCTGCCAACTTCAATCTTGTCTCCATTTATCATGATGTTGCTTATTGGTCCAGTTGCAAGGATTTTTGTTTTTTTTATGTTGAGGTGTAGTCCATACTGAAGGCCATAGTACTTGATCTTCATCAGTAAGTGCATCAAGTCCTCTTCACTTTCTGCAAGCAAGGTTGTGTCATATGCATAACGCAGGTTGTTAATGAGTCTTTCTCCAATCTTGATGCTGCGTTCTTCATATAGTCCAGCTTCTTGGAATATTTGCTCTGCATACAGATTGAATAAGCATGGTAAAAGGATACAATCCTGATGTACCCCTTTCCTGATTTTTAACCATGCAGTCTTCCCTGTTCTGTTTGAGGACTGCCTCTTGGTTTAAGTACAGATTTCTCATGAGCACAATTAAGTGTTCTGGAATTCCCATTCTTCGAAATCTTATCATAATTTGTTATGATCCACATAGTCAAATGCCTTTACACAGTCAATAAAACACAGGTAAACATCTTTCTGATATTCTCTGCTTTCAGCCATGATCTATCTGACATCAGCAATGATATTCCTCGTTCCATGTCCTCTTCTGAATCTGGCTTGAATTTCTGTAGTTCACTGTTGATGTACTGCTGCAACCATTTTTGAACTATCTTTAACATAATTTTACTTGCATATAAATTGATGATATTGTTCAATAATTTCCACATTTGGTTAGATCACCTTTCTTTGGAACAGACACAAATATGGATCTCTTCCAGTCAGTTGGCCAGGTAGCTGTCTTCCAAATTTCTTGGCATAGATGAGTGAGAACTTCCAGCCTTGCATCCATTTGTTGAAACATCTCAATTGGTATTCTGTTAATTCCTGGAACACTATTTTTTTTTCAATGTCTTCAGTGCAGCTTGGACTTCTTCCTTTGGTTCCATTGGTTCTTGATCACATGCTACCCCCTGAAATGGTTGAACATTGACCAATTCTTTTTGGTACAGTGACTCTGTTTATTCCTTCCATATTGTTTGATGCTTCCTGCGTTGTTCAATATTTTGCCCATAGAGTCCTTCAATATTGCAACTCGAAGCTTGAATTTTTTCTTTAGTTCTTTCAGCTTGAAAAATGCCAAATGTGTTCTTCCCTTTTGATTTTCTAACTCCAGGTCATTGCACATTTTGTTATTTAATGTCCACCAAATAATTTGGGTTGACAATGCAGATCAATTTCTTAGTGTATAAATCCAGATTATTCAGGAAAAGAAATATCAGAGAAGGAAACCCTTCTTCTTTGAAAAATCTCATTTTATCTAGCTTAAAACATAACAAGAAATGTTAAGTGCTCTTCCCTTAAGATATATGCTCAGATACTAACACTCTTTTTAACTCCCATCCCTGGTATGCAATTCAGATTTCCATCGTTGTAATTATCACTCGCCAAATAAACTAATCTGAGGAGGGAAAAACAAACTGTTAAATCTTGGTTTAACTCACACACACGAATCTATTTGGCAATGAATTGAAGATCTGCCAATCTTTAAGCTAACTATCTCCAGGTCAGAAGCTATATCTGCCAAGGGCAGCTGCAACGCCAAGTTAATTACCTGACAATGAGAACATGAGGGTGGACCAAGCAGCACTTCATCAGCATTGTAGGTCACTAGGCCAGAAGGAAGCCAAAAGTAGGAGAGAAGAGATGACAGAGAAAAGAAATGAAAACATTTTCTCTCTCTTTTTTTTTCCTCCTTGATGGAAAATCATGTAAATAATAATTCCTTAGGGTTTGGCCCATCACTTTGGAAGAAAAAATAACATTTTTATAGAAAGAAAAAAGTATTTGGTTATTATATTTAGTATTTCCTTGGGCTTGGCATTCAGGTTCTTACACATTTTGTTAATCTCTGAACTTTGTTATGAGACAAAGTCAAGGCTATATTCCCAGTAGGCTAAAATGTTAAATAAGAAGAGAGTCTTAATATGTCCAGGTTAGGACTCAGGCGTGCCTAACACAAACCATGGTATTTTCAGTCCCTCATATGCATGAAAAAGCTGGACAAAGAATAAGGAAGACCAAAGAAAAATTGAGGCCTTTGAATTATGGTGTTGGCAAAAAGTTTTAAATATACCATGGACTCTCAGAAGAATGAACAGATCTATCTTAGAAGTACAACCAGAATGCTCCTTAGGAGCAAGGATGGTGAGACTTTGTCTCACATAATCTGGACATGTTATCAGGAGTGATCAGTCCCTGGAGAAGGACATCATGCTTGGTAAGGTAGAGAGTCAGCGAGTAAGAAGAAGACCATCAACAAGATGGATTGACACTGGCTGTACAATGGGCTCAAACATAGCAACAGTTGTGAGGATGGCACAGGACCAGGCAGTGTTTCATTCTGTTGTTCCTGGGGTCAATATGAGTCAGAACCAGCTCAGTGACACTTAACAACACCACCACCACCAACAGGTAAACATATCTTCATTGCATTTCACTTCCCTAGTGCTTGGCTCCAGGGTTGACTCTTCTTAACCTGTTTTATGTAATTGTGATTTTAATATTTCCTTCTACACTAATAAACATATCTTCATTGCATTTCACTTCCCTAGTGCTTGGCTCCAGGGTTGACTCTTCTTAACCTGTTTTATGTAATTGTGATTTTAATATTTCCTTCTACACTCCTAAGGAACCTCATAAGAAATAACACAGGGCCAAATTAGGAACTTGTTACTTTCTTCTGTGTAAGAACAAGTAACTTTGAGAACCATTTTTTTCCAATAATGGGAATGGTGTTGCTAACCAAGGAAGAGAAAAGGAATATTATTCCTTCCATATAAAGTTGAAGAGGGCCATCCTTCAAAGCTTTACAGGTGATACAGCAGCTTATTGCCCACCAAAAAGACTGGAAAATCATATACATAAAATCATATGTATTTATATATGTGTATAAACCCGTTTCCCGTTGAGTCGATTCAGACTCATAGTGATCCTATAGGACAGAGCAGAACTGCCCCATAGGGTTTTGAAGGAGTAGCTGATGGATTCAAACTGCCGACGTTTTGGTTAGCAGCTGAGCTCTTAATCACTGTGCCACCAAGGCTCTTTCTCTCTATCTCGCTCTGCGATTTTCCAGTCTTTTTGTGGGCAATATAAATATATTCTATTCCATCTGACCCAATGTTCGGCAGTTTTCCAAATGACTCAATATTTACTAATTAATCAACATATTAATAAATAATTTTCTTACTTCAATTTAGAAAAAACACTATATTTTAAATAAATAGAATGATTTCTTAGATGATAGTGTTTTTTTCCTCCCTTATGAATGATCTTGACATTCGATGTAAGTCAGAGAAATAAAAGCCATCCTGGAAAGTTCTAATATGGAAACACATTATAATAAAAGCATTTACAATACAAGTCTTAGCATTCTGATAGAGTTTTGGAAGGCACCCTAGTGAAACAGTTGTACAGGGAACTAGAAGTGACACTGTCTAACCCATTGCCATCGAATCAATTCCAGCTCACGGCGACCCTATAGGACAGAGCAGAACTGCCCCACAGGGTTTCCAAGGAGCGGCTGGTAGATTCAAACTGCCAACCTTTTAGTTAGTGGCTGAGCGCTCAACCACTACTCCACCAGGGCTCTTGACACTGTCTAGAGGGTAAGAAATTTAACATGATGTTGCGGAAAAGAGAAAAAAAAAAAAAAAAAAAGCCTATTTTTTTTTTCTCTTTAAATCAAAATGCCAAGGCAGCCTGACACAACCAGAATAGTAGACAATAACTTCTGAGGCATATACAGATCCTAGTGCTGTGAAAGGTTCTTACGTGGAGGAGGGCAATATGCTGTGAGAAACGTGTGCTATATTATTGAGGATTTACTAATAACTCAGCCGTTACAATGTAGGTCAGATATTAAGATATCAAGAAGGTGAAAAGGAGGAGAAGGGAGGTGTTACTAGGTAGCTGTAACGACCATGGTTTATTAAAAGTACTAATATGTCTGTTTTTAGATATTCACAGGAAGCCTGGGAGAAAGTAATATACTAATTCTTGTATCACTACACTGGCAAGTAGTATATGAGGAAACAAAAATAATTCAAGCTAGGATATTCATCCACATTAAAAAAATGATAAGTCATGCAATATTATGCTAAGTTTGGCATAATTGCTCTATAATTTAGGGCAAATTACATTATGTCTCAGTGATAGTATCTTTGGAATCAGGAATTTGAACTAAGCGGTAGCTATGGATACTTTTGGTTCACATTTCTTGTATTTGTGCTTTTCTTCAATTGAATAATACTCTCTTTCTAGTCTAACATGAACTTGAATGAACCTCAAGAAGCAAACTCTTTTCAGATGCTGTTGATAAAACAAGTAGAAAGATATATTTTTACAAATTAACTGTTTATATACTCCAATATTCCTTTAGATCATCTCATTACAAGTCGTCTAAGCAGTGATACGTTTGGCTTGTGTTTGGCTTGCTATCTGGTACCTATTTCTCTAGGGAAGAACTTAAAAGAAAGTAGTGTGGTAAAATAAAGAGGGGGAAAGAAACACTGACTGCATTCAGGGAGAATTCTATTTGAATTTGAAAATTTTATTTGAATTTTATTTTTTCTGCTGCTTCTTTCTAGCCATGTGGTTTTAGACAAATAATTTAACCTGTCTGTATCTCAGTTTCCTTATCCAAAAATTAGGATTAATAGTGGCATCATACAGTTGTTGAAACATCAAATTAGGTAAGTGGAAAAGACTTAGCAGATAATAGTTAAGGCTTATTATGTACTCTTTGTGTCCCTTGCCCTCAAGGTTTAAAAATGCAAATAAGGTTATATATGTTGCCAACAAATACTAACAATAATCTATGATATTTATGAAAAATAAAAGATGTACCTCAATATCAAATGCATTGCATATTTTAAATTCTCCCATCTCATTTATCTTTATTCTTCTGTTGTGAGCGGGTTATCAAGTCATGCAGTAATAGATTCATTGTCCAAAATACCTCTTCAAGAAAACTACTCACTATAAATGCAAATATTTCCAAACATGACCTCCACCCAACTCAAAAAAAAAAAAAAAAAAAAAAAATACAGCTTGCTTAGTTGTTTAAATATCAGGTAATTTAAATGTAAGCTTGTTTTGGTTTTTCTTATCTGAGTGCCAGAACTACCCAATGCTAGAGAATTCTTCTTAATAATCATTCAAATGATTGTTAATCCATACAGGGATGATCCAGGGGCTTATATGTTAAGTTGGCATTATAAAGCAAGGAGATATTCTGGATACGATCCTCCTGGAGGAATTGCTTTTATGCTACCTACAGCTACCCATTAAGGGTTTCTGCAAAGCAGTGCTTAAATATTAGCATTTTTTCACTTGAGGGAAAATGAACACATTGAGGAAGGAAAAAAAAAATTTTAAGATGCTGATGTCTGTTTTTCAAATTGTTTATACCCGGAAAAACTGGATTGAGATGACTTCTGACTGCTGTTCAAAGACGTAACCGTACCCTCCCCCAAGTTAGTCAGATGAGTAAGTTAATATATAAAGCTGTGATGATGAGAGTCTGTATCTCTAACACATTCTTCCCCAGGTTAACGTGCTAGGTTAATTCATCCCTAAGTACTCATTCTTAAACTTCCTTTAATTGGCAAATGAGAGATGTTTCAGCAGACAGGCAGGCTGCAGATACCCTAAAGAAAACAAAAGGGGAAAAGTTAACAAGGGGTTCTGAGACACTGCGACAAGGGTGACAAGGTTTGTTAAGCAAGAATAAAGGGATGAGCATTGCAGGAGGTATTATGGATTGGCAGCCTTTTCAGAAAGGTCAGCTGCTTCCTTTTATAATTGCTTCCATTCATTTCAATACAGTTTGCTGGAACACTCTGAGGCCAGAAAGCTGTCTAAAGACACACAGTAACTTTCTTTTTTGTTAGCAGTTTCTCTTTCATTCGAAATAAGTTTTCTTTTAGGCTACTTTAAAAAATCACAAATAAGGAAATCATATTTTAAACATTTGGGTTAAAATTCTCTTGTAAGTCTCTAGTAAACTTTGTATATTGATTGCAGATGACTTTGGCCCATAGTGAAAATTCACTTTACTTTTTGAAAACATTATTAAGCACCTAAAACACTTTTGTGCAGCAGCACAAATACCTTATTATTTGGAGCATAAAAGTGGCCGACTGTTATAGAATAAAATTTCAGAAATACCTGTAATTCCCTGATGCTTTTTTTTTTTTTAAATTTGGCTTGATCTATTTTTTCTCATTTAGCAAACTCAGTGTATCTCAAGTTAACCTCAGACTGAACTATTAAGAACAATTTATAATGCACAAGTTCCTAAATTTTCAAATAAACTTGGAATTTTTAATTTAAAATATGTACTTCTAGCCCCACCATCCCAAATTCAAATTTAGTAGTTCTAGGAGAAAGATCACAAATCTGCATTTATACAATCATCCTTACTTCCAGGCGATTTGATGCAGATGTTACCTAGACAATTAGAGAAACAATGTATAAAACCCCAAGAGACCAAAGGAAAAATCAGTTTGAAAGAGATAATCTTTGTTTCTTCCTCTTTTGTAAATTCCTGGGCCTAATACTGTTTGGGCATAACCCTGGTGGCGTAGTGGTTAAGAGGTACGTCTGCTAACCAAAAGGTTGGCAATTTGAATCCACCAGGCACTCTTTGGAACCTCTATGCAGCAGCTCTACTCTGCCCTATAGGGTCACTATAAGTTGAAATCGACTTGATGGCAACCGTTTTTTTTTTTTTTTTTAATTCCTTTATTTTATCTATGTATATAGATATATATATGTATGTGTATATATATGTATATATATGTATGTATTTAATTTCAACTCATGGCAACCCCATTTGTGTCAGAGTAGAACTGTGCTCCACAGGGTTTTCAATGGCTGATTTTTCAGAAGTAGATCTCCAGACATGTCTTCTGAGGCACATCTGGGAAGACTGGAACCTTCAACCTTTCTGTTAGCAGTCTTAACCATTGCACAACCCAGGGACTCCTATTTTTGCTAAGTTCCTTCTAAGTCACTAGGGTACCCCTTACATAATCTTACCAGTCCTGGACATGTATACTGAAGCAAATGAGACACTGTCGTGGGTGCTGAAGAATAAAAATAAATAAATACATAGAATTTTACAGGAAGGAAATTTTAAAAAGACATATCCTGAATATCAAACTATTTTGCTTTCTTTTTTTTAATCCTCACATCAGTTCTTTTTTTTTTTCTTTTAATTTTTTTTATTGTACTTTAGATGAAGGTTTACAGAACAAATAGTTTCTCATTAACCAGTCAGTACACATATTGTTTTACGACATTGGTTAACAACCCCACGACATGTGAACACTCTCCCTTCTCGACCTTGGAGGACCTTTCTTTTTTTTTTTTGGTGAAAATATACATAGCCAAAGTTACACCATTTCAAAAATTTCTACATGTACAATTCAGAGACATTGATTACATTCTTCTCATTGTGCTGATATTCTCACTGTCCTTTTCCAAATTACTGAATATCAAACTATTCTGTTTTCTTTAAAATTTTTAACAAAAGAGAAAAAATATAATTCATAGGTATTTATTTAGTAATTTTTCATAAAAACAGAAAAAACAGAATTTATTGCTATATTTTGTTTTACAAATTATACTTTTATGGGTACTTCTGTGTAGTGTGCACTTTGCTTTATATACATATATACATATATATATACTTTTTTTTTTGGTTCAGTAACCCACTCCCCTCCTTACCTATTGAACTTTAATATACCAATATCTCTTTTGTAAGAATTTCACATTGTGCATATTTGTATAAGAGTGACAATTGCCAGTGATCGCTTCCAACAGAAAACCCCCATGAACTGTTAGGTATGTTTGGGGAAGTAAGGCAAATTCTTGCCTTCTACCCGCAAGTACAGCCAGCATGCCAGCACGTGACTTAAGCTCCGTCAATCAAAAACTCCTGAACAATTGTGTCTTGTGGTAGTGGAGCAGAGGCAGAGGGAACACTGGAGGTCCGATTTCTCGCAACAGCCCAGCTGGTGTTCAAATCATATGGCTCCTGACACAAACTCACCCTCTAGAGCTTCGTTGGCTTCTGCCAATTTTCCAAACTTGGTTTGCCAGCCCCCTACTGGTTTTGAGTCCAAATTCACTTTTAATAGCTCTTTTTGTTTTAAAATACTCTTTTTTACCCTGTTACTTTTAACCAAGAACTCTGAATAAAATACTCTTTTATTGGTTTTTTTTTTTTTTAGTGACAAAGGCGTGTCTGTAATGGACACATGTTTGCATACAATTCAGGCATATTAATGATCGCAGCATCAATGATATGCTATGAAGGCATTAGGAGTTAAGCTCAAGTCACATAGGAAATCTGAAGGAAAGCAGTCAGGACCATACAAAAATAATTTCAATATGGATTTCAGAACATAAAGCTGCATCAGGGAAGCTTTCTCACTGGTTTCAGGTCATATGCATCTCTTGTTTATCACATGTTTAAAAAGTGATTGAAAGCTAAGCAAAGTTGGGAACCCAGAAAATATCTGGAGCTCAAGTGTGCGGAAGTTTTAGTTAACCAAACTTGAGTAACAACAAATTTTAAGATTGTGTGAAGACTACTCTCTTAGGTATGCAAAACAAGAGTTGAGGAAAGTAAAAGCATTTCTCAGATTAAGAAACTAATAGACATGTCCATATGTACCTACTTATATTAAAAAAATGTGGCCTGTCATGTATTCAGAATTATAGAGAGGAAAACTAAAAAATAAATACAGAAATAAGAAAACAAAGGCCATTATAACTCTAGCTAATGAGTTCATATTTACTCACCACAACTGTAATGGTGATGCATTTTATCTAGAGTTGGTAGGCTAGCCAGGTAAAATAGCTATTATTTACTTCTTATGATTGGGTAACTAAAGAGACCCCCAAGCTGGAATCTTCATTCTATTTTGGTTAATCACATGTAATGGGAAGCTTCTAATTTTATAGCTTGTCATGTATGTAACCTGTCCACAGTTTTTCTACTTGGCTAAGATTACAAGACTGGTAGGCAGATAATTTTTGGAAGCACTCACCTTGGCTGTCTTATAAGGGTGAAGATTGGAAGCATTATGATAAAAGCAGTAAACTGGGGCTTTATCACAGTGAACTGAGAATACTTCAATAGCTATGGTAAGGAAAGGTAACCAAACACAGAAGTCCTGGATTTGATTTGCAGTTTGTTAGGTAGCGTTTACCTGATTTGGAAAATAAATAAATAAGTAAAAACGTCAATTACACACTCTTCTGTAAGAGCTTGGCAGTGAAGTTACCCAATAAAACATGAAGAGTATATGCAAGAATAAAGGAATGAATTTCTCTGAAATAGAAAGAAAAATAATTACCTCCCTGGGTATAGTAGACATCAGTGTATTTATGAGATATTTCTAAGCTCTTTCCTTTCTAGGCAATTAGTAGGATTTCATTTGCTCATACACTTTGGGATTGAATGTTACCATGTGACTCACTTTGAATGACGAAATGTGAATGAAGAGAGGTATATGACCTCTGGATGCAGCATTTAAAGTCAGTACACAATCGACTTTTTTTTTTTTTTTTTTTTACTTTTTTTTCCTTATGCTGTATAGATTGTAGAATAATGTATTGGGGTCAGGCTTAAGGAAATCCAATGTCCTGAGTGCTATAATACAAAGCAAAACCTCAGTTTATCCACAATAAACATGTATAGTGACAAGAAAGAAGCCATGCAATGTTGGGCATTGCTACTGTAGCATAACACAGCTTGTTCTCACTGGTACATAGTAAGTAAAGTAATCAAGGTGAAAATGCATTGTTAATACCAAAGTTGTATATACATGCTATTTTAATTTCATTCCTGTAATACCTTTTTTAGCATTTTTAAATGTTGTTAGGTGCCTTCAAGTCATTTCCGGCTCACAGCAACCCTATGTACAATAGAAAGAAATACTGCCTGCTCCTGCGCCATCCTCACAATCATTGCTATATTTGCGCACATTGTTGCAGCCACTGAGGGTCTTCTATTTTGCTGACCTTCTGCCTTATCAAGAGACATGATGTCCTTCTCCAGGGACTGGTTCTTCCCGATAACATGTCCAAAGTATGTGAGAGGAAGCCTTGACATCCTCACTTTCAAGGAGCACTCTGGCTGTACTTCTTCCAAGAAAGAATTATTCTTGCTTCTGGCAGTCCATGGTATATTCAATATTCTTTGCCAACATCATGATTCAAAGGCATCAATTCTTCTTCGGTCTTCTTTACTCATTGTCCAGCTTTTGCATGCATATGAGGTGCTTGAAACTACCATGGCTTGGGTCAGGCACACTTTAGTCCTCAAAGTGACATCTTTGCTTTTCAACACTTTAAAGAGATCTTTTGCAGCAGATTTGCCCAATGCAATACATAGTTTCATTTCTTGACTGCTGTTGCCATGGGCACTGATTGTGGAGCCAAGTAAAATGAAACCCTAAACACGTCAATCTTTTCTCTATTTAACCTGATGTAACTTGTTGTTCCAGTTGTAAGGATTCTTGTTTTCTGTATGTTGAGGTGTAATCCATGCTGAAGGCTGTAGTCTTTGACCTTCATCAATAAGTGCTTCAAGTCTTCTTTGCTTTCAGCAAGCAAGGTTGTGTGATCTGCATGTCACAGGTTGCTAATGAGTCTTCCTCCAAACCTGATGCTGTGTTCTTCTTCATATAGTCCAGCTTCTCGGATATTTGCTCAGCACACATATTGAATAAGTATAGTGAAAGGATACAATCCTGACACACACCTTTCCTAATTTTAAACCAAGTAGTGTTGCCTTTTTTGGTTTGAATGATTGCCTCTTGGTCTATGTACAGGTTCCTTATGAGCACAATTAAGTTTTCTGGAATTCCCATTCTTTGCAATGTTATCCATAATTTATTACGATTCACACAGTCGAATGCCTTTGCACAGTCAATAAAACACAGGTAAACATCTTTCTGGTTTTCTCTGCTTTCAGCCAAGATCCATTTGACATCAGCAGTGATATCCCCATTCCATGTCAGCTTCTGAATCCAGCTTGAACTTCTGGCAGTTCCCTGTTGATGTATGTACTGCGGCAACTGCTTCTGAAAGATCATCAACAAAATTTCACTTGCATGTGATTTTAATGATACTGTTCAATAATTTCCACATTCTGTTGGATCACCTTTCATTGGAACAGGCAAAGATATGGATCTCTTCCATTCAGTTGGCCAGGTAGCTGTCTTCCAAATTTCTTGGCATTGATGAATGAGCACCTGCAGCTTTACATCCATTTTTTGAAGCACCTCACTTGGGATTCCATCAATTTCTGAAGCCCTGTTTTTCATCAATTCCTTCATTGCAGCTTAGACTTCTTCCTTCAATACCATTGGCTCTTGATCATATGCTACCTCCTAAAGTGGCTGAACATGGACCAATTCTTTCTGGTAGAGTGACTCTGTGTCTTCCTTTCATCTTCTTTTGACGCGTCCTGCATCATTCAATATTTTGCCCATAAAATCCTTCAATATTGTGGCCTGAGGCTTGAATCTTTTCTTCAGTTCTTTCAGCTTCAGAAATGTCGAGCGTGTTCTTCCCTTTTGTTTTCTAATTCCAGGTCTTTTCACAATTCATTATAACACCTTACTTTATCTTCTAGAGCCCCCTTTGAAATCTACTATTCATCTCTTTTACTTCATCATTTCTTCCATTTACTTTAGCTACTCTATGTTCAAGAGCAAGTTTTAGAGTCTCTTCTAACATCCATTTTGATTTTTTCTTTCTTTCCTGTCTTTTTAATGACCTTTTGCTTTCTTCACATATGATGTCCTTGATGTCTTCCCACAACTTGTCTGGTCTTCGGTCATCAGTGTTCAATGTGTCAAATCTTTTCTTGAAATGGTCTCCAGATTCAGCTGGGATAGACTCAAGGTTGTATTTTGGCTCTTGTGGACTTGTTTTAATTTTCTTCAGCTTCAGTTTTGACTTGCATGTAAGAAATTGATGGTCTGTTTCACAGTCAGCTCCTGGCCTTTTTCTGTCTTATGTCTCTTTCCACGAATATTATCGATTTGATTCCTGTGTTTTCCATCTGGTAAGGTACATGTGTATAGTCGCCATTTATGTTGTTGAAAAAAGCAACACTGACTCATGTAATAGCAAAACGGACTCATGTAATTTTGCAGAACAAACTCTGAAATAAATCAAGGGACAAGCCAAGAAATGATTAAATATACAAATGAAAGAGAGAAAACGTATTACGTTTTGTGTTCCAGTAAAAGGAAATTGAATACAAGATAATTTTAAGTAATTCTGTATAGTTTTCTTAATTGCATTTTGTGAAGGAGGTGGCCCTTGACTTATATGATTTTGACAAGAAATGAAAGGAGTGGGTAAATATTATCATTATTATTTATTAAGTTCTGTCTTCAATAGTATATAACAATATTATAAAATGCAGTAAGAAAACATAAACAAGTGTGTTTAAAAATATAAACTTACTGAATCAACATGTCAAGGCACTTAGGTTCACTTATCTCTTAGAAAATGGTAGAAGAGAAGATCTCCAAAATGTAAATTGTATCTGAGTTGAGTACATAAGGAACATATTTGCTGAAACCCCAAACCAATAGCATTGAAACAAGATTTTCTTCCAAAAATAAAGATATCGAGAGACTGGAATAGGTTTATATTAATAAATGTGTACGGAGGTGCTTAGGAAAGTGTGGACTGAAACAAAATTCCTTGAAAAATATGTTTAGTAAATTGTTTTTAATTTTATGAATTCTTGCTTGATGTAAAAATATTAATATCAGAAATTACATTGAAGTTATTTAGTCTAGTAACCATATAATTAATAAATCAATTCTAAAATAAAATTACAATTACCTTATTTGAGGTACTACACATACCATATTCTATAGTTAGTGCTTTGAATAGTTTATCACACCCTCATAAACACTCCAAGAGGTAGGTATTATTATCCCCATGCTATAAATCAAGAAGGTGGCCCTCAGAAAATTTAAGTAACCAAACCAAGACTACACAGCTCATAAATCATGGAACCAGGATTCGAAATAAGGTAAATCCAATTCCAGTTTTGACATTGTATAAGCTCCTTTAGTCTAGCTGCTTTATCATCCAATCTCTGTCTGAACAACTCAAACATTAGGGAGTTTACAGACTCACAAACAACATATTCTATCTAAGAAACTGATAAAAAGTTCTTCCTTACATTGAGCTAAATCTTGTCTATGTGAAAATTCAACATATGAAAGATGGCAAAGCCATTCATATTGAGTCTAATCCCTTATGCATGAAAGACATTCAAATATTTGAATATAGCTGTAGTATCTGCCCTAAATCTTCTCTTCTCCAAGGTAAATATTTTCTCTTCCTATGATAAGACTAAAACTTCATTATAGATTGTGGGAACCCTTCCATGAAAATTCTCCTATTTGCCCTTAAAAAACAAAAAACCAAACCGGTTGCCGTTGAGTCGATTCTCACTCATAGTGACCCTATAGGACAGAGTTGAACTGCCCCAGAGGGTTTCCGAGGAGCGGCTGGTGGATTTGAACTGCCAAACTTTTGGTTAGCAGCCAAGCTCTTAACCACTGTGCTACCCCATAAATTACCCCAGCTAAAAATAAATAGAATAGTCCAGATTTGGTCTAATCAATTCCCTAGAGTGCTCATGCCCATTGGTGCAATGTTTACACAATTCAGCAGTATATAAAGTTCAACAGAAAATAGCTACTGATGGCTAGTTCCATGTAGTCTTCATATTTTTTCTCTTGTTCTATTTCCTACTAGTCGATCCTGTACTTCTCTGCTTCTTTTAACGACAACAGCAACAACAACAACAAATATCTGTGTGTTGGGAGAAGAAAATCCAAAAAAAAAAATCAGAGAAGTTTTATGAAAAAAAAAAAAAAGTAATTACTAGATTTAGTGGTAGTGTCATTGGGTGACTTCCCAGGATTCTATATGCAAATTACTATATCAGGTTAACTGTTCCACTTACTTCACTTAATTGTACTATTGCAAATATACTCATATAAACTTGTATTACTATCCTCTCCCCATCAAACCAATTAAAATAAATGTCTTCATCTATTCATGTCAAAGCAGTTAAAAGTGAGAAGGTCGGGCATATGAAATATTTCTGGTCCTCATAAAGCACACTAATGGTCATTAAAATAAGGTGGAAGTTTTCTGATTCTTGAACAATTAGCCAAACAATTACATGCAATCCTCTAACAATGATTAATGACTCCATGGTCATTAGACCCCTCATTCTATATTTTTTCTTCCTAAAATAAATTTTCCCACAGTAAAGATGATTTATAAATTCAAATTCAAATACTGGTGAGCATTATTTACCATTGACTAGTAATCAGTATTTACTTTCTAAGAATCATAGCAGGGGAATGAAATAACATATTCTGATACGTTGGATGGAGCGTTAACGCAAGGCAAAACTGTGAAGTAGGTAAGACAGTTTTTAATTTTTTTGTTCTTTTGGTGTTTTGCTTCCTCCCTAGTTCAAAGGCAACACTTTCTATACTGGGTTGTATAGTGTCTTCAAAAATTTGCATCCACTAAGAATCTCAGAATGTGGCCTTATTTGAGAATAGGGTTTATGTGAATGTAAATAGTTGAGGTCATACTGGAATAGAAAGTTCCCTAATCTAATATGAAGAGAAGGGACACAAACACTGAGGGAAAACACCATGTGGTGATGGAGGCATAGACTGGACTGATGAGTCTACAAGTCAAAGAACGCCAAAGATTGTCAGCAACTACCAGAAGCTAAGAAGAGGCAAGGAAAAAGCCTTCCCTAGAAATTTCAGAGAGAGCACAGCCCTGCCAACACTTTGATTTCGGACTTCTAGTCTTGAGAAAGGTGAGAGAGTAAACTTCTGTTTTTTTCAGTTATCAAGTTTATGGTAACTTGTAAGTAGCCCTATGAAACTAATACACTTACCTGCCCCCTCAACCTTCCGTAAGAGTTCTTCCCTACGTATTGTCACACATATTCTCAAGAGTAGATCTAAAATTCTACTGTTCTATAATTAACAATAACTTACCTTTATTATTATTATTCCAGCAGGCATCAATATTTGAAGTTGAAAGATCAAAATTTTCATTTGAATCATAGCAGGCAACAAAATAATTGGGGGTGGATGTTTGTGAGTAAATGAATCTTCCTCAGAATACATGAAATCATAGATGTTCTCATTTCTTCAATAGATTCAAATAGTTTTAACATATTAGAAAGGAAAGCAAAAGTAAAGTGAGAATTTCTTCACTTTTACTTGGCATTTTGTAGAACAGTTTTTTTTTTTTTAAATACAAAATATAATGATAAAACTATCCTAACTCTTAAGAAGTCTGACCTGAAGCACGTTCCAACAGGCCTTGTGATTGTCCATTGCCCACCTCTCCTTCCAAGTCACAGGAGATTACATATAACTTTTCTTATTCATGTTTTCCAATTCATGCTCGATTCATTTTATAGATGCTAGTAACCAAGGCAGAAGGAATATCATAGAAAAAAAAAGACATCTTTTTAAAACAGAACTCCCCATGTGTATACAATTCCCTCTATATATGTTCTAGAAAGAGAATGTCTGAAAGGTATTTTAATCATTTCAGTTGTGATAATTCATTATACTGTCAACATACTTCTAAATTCAGTGTTATACTAGAATTAACCCCTCTGGTGACTCCATTTCTTTAAAGTGTTACTTTAAGCTACTTTTTGTTTGTTTTAAATTTGAATGTGTGCAAAAATAGATTGCTTATGGCATTCACCCATTTAGATGTCAGAGGAAGCTCTGTATGTCCAGTAAATTAAAACATCCTAATCATAGCCTGTCAAGCCTTGGAGAATTTGGCACTGCCTCAAATTTCTGTTTATGACAGCTCATGGAGGGCATGCTGTGAACTCTTTTTTCCTGCTTAGGACCCAGTTAGGAGTGACAAATGCAGGAGTTTAATACCCCAAATACAAACATGTGATATTAAGCATAGATCTAGGGGTGAGGTCACTAACTTATCTGCCAATGTTAACGTTCTAAAACAGAATCATTATGGTTTGCTTTGGAGCTGGTAACACTCTACATCTGGAATCAAAATATCGCTTCGCAAAGCGGAAATGGGTCCTGGAAATTGGAATTCCCTGAAGACAGCAAGAATGCAATTGGCTCCTATGAAGAAAAAAATAAACATAGGTGGCTCAATCTTTTGAAAATATGGAAGTATAACACATAGTTAGTGGACCAAAAGCTAAAATTTCTAAAAGGGTAGGATTTTATTTGATTGGTATTGGAAGGTTTTCTGGAAGATGTGTATAAATGATTATAAAAAACAGATTAGAAGAAATCTAAGAGAAAGACATAGCCAATGTTTATATTTCCTTCCATTAAACAACCAAATGGACTTTATATTTTGTGTATTATAGAATCTCGTGAGAGAAAATGGAAAAATAACTAAAGACAGGGTCCTCAGGAGTGATATTAAAAATAGCTGTGATAAACTGTTTACCCAAGCAAGATTATTATAGATAGATGTGCTTCTTTATCTGGTCATAGAAAAGTATTGAACCAACTATCCGTCTTCTCACAGAGCTTCCCTGACTTTCCAAGGAAATAATCTGTAACTTTAGGCAGTTAAGGAAAATAATAATAATAATTTGTGGAAGTTTAAAACAATCCACAGTGTCACATAATACGTATCTTGAATGTTGTGATTGGTAGATTTTGTAAGCGGCAATAGCATCATGATGATACATGTATGTCTGTTAAGATCACCTTGTAAACTTGAAGCCTTTATGTAACATAAGAAAAGATGTTGCAGAGATAATCTAAACCCTCCAGTTCAAACACGCATGATTTTTTTGTATTGAAGCTGATATGCTGTTTGCAGTATAAATCCTGTAAAAATCATGGACTTCCCTGTAGTCGTAAAGATGGTAGTTCTCTTCCCTGCCACTGAGCCACTGAGGATACTGATTACTGAGTTTATTATAGTACTTACTTAAGTGTTATCATTTCAGTCAAGTCTCTGTTATTCATGAGCTGATTATCTAGGTGGTGGATTACCTCTGCTCCTCCTTCTCTTCCCTTTTTCCTCTACTGCCTGCTGATTGGCCATTCCCATGCTTGTTAGCATTTCCACCAGTAGGTGAGCAACAGAAGGCAAAGAAATGAAATGCCAATCAGTCAATTTTATTACTTGTTAGCAGTCCTTATAAAGGTTTGGTAGAAGGGTAAAATTTAAAATAGTTGTTAAAATTAGATTTTTCATATTATCTATGGCTTTTATTTATTCATGTTCTTTCTTTTGTCTATTAGCATAATCTATGTCTGTTGCATTTTACAATTATCTTGAATAAAAATGTGCTTTTAATGGAGATAACACATTTTATTAATAAGGTTGTGTATTGTCTAGAAAGCACATTGGGATCCTTCATTATAATGGTATAAATATACATGTAAAATATTATGATTAAAAGTGACGACTTAAATAATGTTGGTACTATTTAATAATTAATATTTGCAACATGGAGAAAGAACCATCCAATAAAATATGCAATACTTAAAGTTTCCACCTGCAGGTTTTCATAGTCTCTAGTTTCTAGCGCTTCATCAGCATTCAGACACTATAATTTCCAGTTTATATACACCAAGAAGGTTTAATCTTAAGGCACTAGAGATATTATGTCCCTTTTCCACAGCAAATGCAATATGGTGATTACTTACAGATGGTGTTATTCTATAATGCCTATATCATTCCTTGCATCATTTGTCCTTTGTCCCTAAATTGGTAGAGTATCCCTGCCTAGATGCTTTAAAAAGTGCCAGCATGTAATGCAGTGAGATACTCTACTTCAGTGGCAAACAAACAACCCTACAATGAAAGTTTCTAATGTTTGACAAGTGCCTATTTTTCTTGTCTAACAATATAAAGTTACAGAGTTATTATCTTGACAATCTATCATCTAGAAATATAGTAAAATAATCATTAGCATAATCTTTCTACAAGGACAAAAAATGGCCCACAGTTTCTAGATAGCCTGAACCACTAATTAATTATAAAGTTTTAAGGACTACTGTCTTAAATATTTTTTAAGGGTGCTGGTATAAAGGTCACCTTTCTGACAGAGAAGCTTTGACCCCTTGAATGAGTATGTTCTGAGTACAGGCTATCACCTCATTTGGAATGATGTTGATGGTCACTAGTACTGCTATTCTTATTAATAATAATTTTCACAGGACAACTATTAGTCAATAATAATTTACCTGGACCTGTCTAAATTTCTTCTGGATTTGATAGGATGACTTGGCTGAGAGTGTGGGTTAAACAGAGAAATTCTTACTTGATGCAAATTAAGCGTGACCAAAAAAAAAAAAGCCCAGTAAACAGTAGAATTAGTGTAATAAATAAAAGAATAAACAAATAAATAAGGCCAGAGGTGTGATTTAACATTAACCACAATGTCAGTAGAAGTTTCTACTTCCGCCATCATGTAAATGCATTTCTGTCTATAAATTTTTATTTTTAGGAAT
This sequence comes from Trichechus manatus latirostris, assembly GCF_000243295.1. Classification (NCBI taxonomy): domain Eukaryota; kingdom Metazoa; phylum Chordata; class Mammalia; order Sirenia; family Trichechidae; genus Trichechus; species Trichechus manatus. The sequence continues at coordinate 152,566 of NW_004444273.1, read as the reverse complement.
GAGATGGAATGTAGAGTATTTGTAGACTAGACATACCATACAGAAACGGAAGATAGACTGGATTTTCATGGATGGAGGTAAAGTTTTGAGACCATAAGATTGGTGACTTCCGTTCCATTGAAAGTCTCCAGTAAACATTTCTCCAGATTTTGCAAAGGCAGATGGTGTATATACTGAGAGAAGAGCTAAAAAGTTGTCATGGATTGAATTACGTCCCCCCAAAAATGTGTGTATCAATTTGGCTTGGCCATGATTCCCAGTATTGTATGCTTGTGTACCATTTTGTAATCTGATGTGATTTTCTTAGGTGTTGTAAACGCTATAACTATGATGTAGTAAGGTGGATTAGCAGCAGTTATACTGATGAGGCCTACAAGATTAGATAGTGTCTTAAGCCAATCTCTTTTGAGATAGAAAAGAGAGAAGTGAGCAGAGACACATGGGAACCTCATACCACCAAGAAAGCAGTGCTGGCTGCAGAGCGTGTCCTTTGGACCAGAGGTTCCTGGGCAGAGAAGCTCCCAGACCAAGGGAAGATTGATGACACGGACCTTCCTCCAGAGCCGACAGAGAGAGTAAGTGTTCCCCTGGAGATAACGCCCTGAATTTGGACTTGTAGCCTACTGGACTGTGAGAGAATAAACTTCTCTTTGTTAAAGCCATCCACTTGTGGTATTTCTGTTATAGCAGCACTAGATGACTAAGACAAAAGTATTTCTCACTCAAATATAATCTAATCTCTACCACCACCTCCATTCATGATGTCCTATCAAAATAATTACCTGCATTTTCTAGCATCAGCCAGGGAAAATATTATGCGGCTCATTGGCCCAATATGGCAGCTCTTGCAGAAAACTTTGTAGGTACTAATCTATTCCTGGGGAAGCAGTGGTGATAGAAGCCAATGGATCTGAGGGTCTTAAGTCAAAGAGAGTTTAGTAAATTGTTGTAGACAGATTCTGTAAAGCCAAGGTTAGAGTGTCACTTGTCTGTTTGAATTTTTCAGGACCTAGGTGATATGTTATTGTTGTTAGGTGTCGTCGAGTTGATTCCGACCCATAGCGACCCTATGTACAACAGAATGAAACACTGCCCAGTCTTGCACCATCCTGACAATCGTTATTATGTTTGAGCCCATTGTAGGTGATATATCCCTGGCCTATTTTTATTCAGGTATATACTTATTACATTGACATGGAGTTGTTTGTGTACTTCATTAAGAAAGTAGTATGAACTGGGGATGAATAAAGGCAATTAGATCCCTGAATATCTGCTATAATGAAACTTTTATATGAACTGTGTAATGGTGGCTGGTACGGATGACAGAGAGGATTATGTGTGCCTTCTTGGCAAAAGTATTCACCACCACTAAGGTGGTGCCATGACCATAGGAGGAGAAAGATTCAAGATAAAAATCACCATGGTCATGGTCCAGGAGTAAATTGTGGATAGAATAACAATTTATGATCTTGGGGCTTGTTTAATCTCAACATTTACCATTTGTGCTCAAATTCTTGAGGGAAACTTCCACATGCTTTTATTCCAGGCCACAGTCAGTATTTTGAATGAGTTAGTGACTCTACAAGATGACATCATGGCAAAAAAAAGAGTTTGAATGTCTGTTTTTTCTCTATCAGAGCAAATTATTGAAAAGGATGACTTTTGCTGCTCTCTGCTATTCTAGTTTCAGTGACAAGTTTGTCACTCAAGTCTACCGTTTTAGTTTTGGCTGCTTCATCTTATAAAGAATATAAAAGAAAAAGCCTTTGGAAAAAAAAATCCTACCTTATCTGGTACAGGCTGAACTTCCAAATTTCCACTAGAATAAAAACTTTCTGAAAGTTAGGGCATGTGTTATCTGGTTGATGTCTGTATGAACAGAAACCACAACAGTGTCTGGCAAAAAATGGTTTCTTAAAAAATTGCTGACTGAATGAATGTTGTAGCTATGCTCATATGAAGACACCAGAGTGTTGAGTTTCCTCAAAGTGCAACTCCCTGTATCAAAAGCACAAATTCCTGCTCCTCTTGAATATGTGGTGAGGGATTTGGGCCAGAATATGTATCTTTGAGTATCCAGGCAAGGTGTTGATACTGCCTAGGAAGCTTCTTTTTTGTACTGAACACCATTTTGTGTTGGATGTGTTTGTTTTAATAATATATGTTCACATTTGGTCAGAGTAAGGTAAAATGTTATAAATTAATGTGATTATAATTTTTATACACCTAGAGAAACTCCCCTCTCCTGAAAAGAGTGTTAGTGTGATCAGAATAGAAAAGTGAATGAAAAATAAAGTTTTACGAAAAGAAAAAAATATTTCAACCTGCAGAAAAAAAAAGAAATGGGCTATTCTCGATTATCATAAGATTTTGTGGCTTGACTAGACTAAATGGATCTAAAGAATGTCATCTTTGTTTTCTCAAGGCGAGTCGCTTTAGGTTGAATGAGTATGGTTCTGTCTTTGTCAAGGTCTCTCCAGAACTACTCATGGTTGTCCTTTGGCAAGAATGCCTAAGTAGAAAGACTGCTAAATCTTCACATGTATAATGTTCTCCTCTCTTCACTCTCCACAATTTAATGGGAATTGGTAAATAAGTAAATAAATCGATTTGGTAAATAAGTCAATTTATCATCGATGATATTTTTAAGCCCTATTACATGTAAGAAACAATGCTAAAATTATCTTGGTCTTGCTGTGGAAATAGATGTATTGGTAAATGTCTACAATATAAAACATTGTTAAAAACACTTGGCATATGCTGATCACAATGGGACAAGAGAGGAAGCAGCAATTAATTTTGGTGTGAGGACTCATGAGAGGTTCCAAGAGAAAAATCTTTCCCTTAGGAATACTCATGAGAGACTCTTAAGATTTTGTAAAGGCAACATAATTCAATTACACAAACATTTATGAATGGCCGTTATGTCTAAGATACTAAGGCACTGTGGAAGGCATTTGGGAAGAATAAAGAAGGAAAAAAAAAAAAAAACTCCTTGCCATTAAGTTGCTTAGGGTATAATGGAAGATAAAGACTTGTACAAATCTCATTACAACATAGTAATGATTAGAAGCCATGTAACAATAATAAATGTGAGACTAATTCTAACATGGATATTACGATTTTTTTTTTCTGGAATAGTTACCTGTTCGTTGAGTCATTCATTTAATCATTTATACAACAAAATATAAGCTAAGTTTAGATACTGAAGATGCACTGAAGACAAAGACAGACACAACGGGCCTTACATTATAGTGTGGGAGATAATACAATAAACATCTAAATAAACAAATAAACAAGAAATCTTGTGATAGTAAAACATGCTATTCTGGCAAATAAAATTCAGTTTCAGAGATACTTTAAAATGAATGGCCAGAGAAAGGTCTGAAGATACAATACTTGAGCTGTGTTCTGAATGACAAGAAAGAACTAATGTTTTAAATATTAAATGGAAGAATCTTCTAGGAAAAAGAAGCAACTTGTCCAAAGGCTTAAGACAGGAAGAGAAGAGAAGGCCATTTTTGCTGGAGTGGAGTGAGAGAGAGGGAGAGTGGTCTAAGAGTGATAGAAAGGACAGGAAAAAGCTAGATCATGTAGGGCTTTATAAACTAGAATTAAGAGTTTATTCTAAGCTCTATGGGAAAGCATTGGAGAATTTAAACAAGTGAGTGACATTATCTGATTTTGCTTTAAAAGATCTTTTTTGCATCTGTGAGGAACATGGCTTAATACAGGGAACAAGTTCTCTAGTTTTGTGGTTACTTCAGTGGTCCAGGAGAAAAAAGACTTTTTTTAGACTATAATTTTCATAATGGAAAATGAAAGAAGTAGATTTAATCAGAATATTTTCCATGCTGAGTTGACTGGGACTCTTGTGATTGGGTGATGGGAGGGCAGGGGCATTTAATCTGATTCTTAAGGATTTTCAACCAGGCACAAAGAAACAGTTACTATGAGAGGAAAAGTGGCGAGATAGTCTGGTTGCAAAGTGCTTGTCCTCGAAGTATAAATAAGGCTAATATGAACAGTGTGAGAATATTTAAGCCTATACATTATGTGATTATTTAAAACTCTGGATTATATAGACAAGGAAAGTAAGACCACTGAGGGTGGTCATTCAGGAGAATGTTACTAACAAATTTGGTAATTGAACCTGAAAATTCCTAACTGAATCTTAAAATGACAGTGTGAGCCATTGTTTTTAAAATTTTTGTAAACTTTTTTATTTAATTAGAGAAAAATTGGAATCTACAAAGTAATATGAATATTTAAAAATTATAACCCTATACCTTAATGACTTAAATGACCAATCAACATGCTGATTTTAAATTTATGATATCTTATTTTTCTATGAAATTCTATGATAGTCTTCATATAGGATATATATTATTATTTAATTTCTAATAAAATTATTTATTTCAACATAAAAACATATGTCGAAAAACTTTATGGAAAAAAAAAGACACATTACCACTATTAAGACTGAAAATTGCTTGTCTATTGTGCAAATAACTCCATCAGTTAAGAAATTCATTGGCTCATGTAATTGCATGACTGAAAACAGATTAATTCAGGAATCGAATGATACCTTAGGATCTACCTACTGACTCTTATTCTAATATACATCAGCAAGCAAGCCACAGACCAAGATGCTAAAAGATGGCTGTATAAGCCCCAAATCTCACACTCTCACTAATCAAATCCAGAGGAAAGAGGTCTTTTTGTAGCTTCAATAAGAGTCATAAAATCATTGTCTCTCATTGTCTTAGATTGGGTTATTTGCCTGTTTCTGATCTAATCCTTGTGGTCAAAGTGATAGAATACTCTGATTGGTTTGGCCTAACTCACATGCCTCAGTCCCAGGGAAAGGTGTGTTAAGTCTCACCCGAACAACATGTACTAAGAGTGGAGGAAAATCATAATCTTCAAAATAGCATTGGCATGCTCTTGCTTAAGAATGGTGAACAGATTTGGGGTAATTAAACAGCAAATGGTAAATCCATCAGAACTTCCAAACTGTGACAATGTGCTGAGGCACATTTAAAGGTTTGTGATTAATGGGTTACAGGTGTGGCAATACAGTGATCCTCAACCCTTACTGAGGCCAAGAAAGACTGATGAGTTTACCTCCGTCTGTAAACAGCCTTGTATATTCAGTATAGTATGAAAATCACATGTTATTTTCTATGATTACTTATGTAAAAAAAAAAAAAAGGTTGGTAAATAATATGTTACAATACAGGGGGAAAAAAGATCCACATAGTAAAAAGAGCCTTTAAAAATTAAAGAACCTAGAAACCTTATAAACAAAAATCATTTGAAATTGTAAAACGCAAATGTTGCAAGCACTTCTCTATAAAGACAAAAATTCTTTAGTTTAAAAATTTTACTTAATCTTGTTTACAAGAATTACATCTCAAGCAAATTGACTTTTACATGGTAAAACATAAACAATGGGTTAAAATGTATTAGGGAAGTGCAAACAACAGAACACAGTAAGAATATTTTGATACCGTATAATGTAGAATTCAAGGCAAAAAACATTAAATAAGACAAAGAGAAATTTAATATGTATTTTAGAAGTTCAATTCACAATAAAAATATAATTATATAACATTCATTAACTTTTACTTGCATAGTAAAATTACTTCAAAATATAGAAAATATATTTTTAAAGAAGTAAATGGCAGCAGTATAAGAAACACAATCGCAGTAAAGAATTTTATATCCTCGCTCAGTCTTTCAAGAACAAGACCATCAATAACAATAATTATAAAGTTCTTGAGAATTTGATTTATATAAGAAATAAGAAAGATTGAATTATTAAATATACTGATGGGCTTTCTTTTCAAGTATCCATGGAAAACTTACAGAATTATCTTCAGTATAGTCATCAAATTAAATATTTTAAATATTTAATTTTTTTAATAAAAAATATGAAGAAAAAAGTTTAGAATTTCTGGAAGAAATTATCAGAAAAAAAGGGTCGGTGGTGATGTCACTGACAATGGTAGAGTAGGGAAATCCAAAACTCTGTCCTTCCATTAAAGCAACAATTTTAAGCTGGCAAAAATCTGTCAGAATTGACCTTTCAGAACTCTGGAACCTAACCAAAACCTCACCAAAAAAGGAGAGATGCTTAATAAAAAAGCTGCTGAATTTTGCTCAGCAAGCACTGTAGCATTTCAACATACATGCTTAGCATCCTCTACTTCCCAGACTGGTGGTGACTATGAAGACAGCAGCCAGTATTTCTGGTGCAGCTTGCTGGTACTACCCAAAGAAACATGGACCTTATTATCAAAGAATGGAGGTTTTTTTTAAAAAAAGTTCTCATGTATATTAGGGGATCTAGAAAGCCCATAGTTGCAGGCAAGTTCAGAAAAGACCTGAGAAAACCCTAGCCTTGTCACCTCTGGCTGAACTTTAGGCTTCAAGCAAAAAAGAACTGCAGACTAAATATACTGGCTAAGTGTTGAAGGAGTGACCCAGCACAGAGACAATCTGCAAATACCAGGAGAGATTATATATTTATATGTGTATATATATATATAAATATACACACATATAATATATACATATATATGGCTCTAGACATTTAAGAAAATCTCTGTTAAATCACTACTTGATCATTAAGCTAAAGAAACAGAAACTTCAGTGGTTACACACAGAAACAAAGTCTTTACAAAAACAGTTCAGATAAACAGCTAAACGAACAGCAACAGTCCACAATAAGCTGCAACCACAAACCCTAGAAAGGTGAATAATCTGATTTTAAGATTTACCACATTATAATATCAAAAATGTCATTTTTTTTAAATTAAGAGGCTGCAAAGAAATTAGAAAAGGTGGTCCATTCACAGGGAAAAAAAAATCAAAATGCACCTGAGGAAGCCTGGAAACTAGATTCAGCAGACAAAGCCTTTAAATCAACTGTCTTATGCTCAGTTGACTAAAGGAAATCAGAGACAAAGAACTAAAGGAAACAGGAGAATGGTATCTTACCAAATAGAGAATACCCACAAAAAAAAAAAAAAAAATTATAAAAAGGAACCAAATAGAAAATCTAGAACTGAAAAGTACAATAACTAAAATGAAAAGTACAATAGAAGAATTCAACGGCAAATTTGAACAGGCAGAAGAAAGAATTGGCAAACTTAAAGACAGAGCAATAGAGATTCTCCACTCTGAAGAGCAGGAAAAAAAAAGAATGACAAAAAATGAACAAAGCCTAAGAGACCTGCAGAGCACTATCAAGTGTAGCAACATACACATAATGGGAGTCCCAGAGGAGAGGAGAGACAGAAAGGGACATGAAGATTTGAAGAAATATTGGCCAAAAATTTCCCAAGTTTGGTAAAAGACGTGAATGCATACATACAAGAAGCTCAGTGAACGCCAAGCAAGATAAACTCAAACAGATTCACATTGAGACACATTACCATTGAATTGTTAAAAGCCAAAGAGAAAGAAAGAATCTTGAAAGCAGCAAGAGAGAAGCAACTCATCATGTAAACATGACCCTCATAATGTTAATAGCTGATTTCTCATCATAAACCACAAAAGTAGGAAAGCAGTGGAGTGGAATTTTTAAAGTGCTAAAAAAAAAAAAAGCTATCAACCAAGAACTCTATATCTAGCAAAACTCTCCTTAATGAGTGAAGGAGAAATTATGACATTTCCAGTTGAATAGAAACCAAGGAAGTTAATAGCTAATAGGTCTACCCTACAAGAAATGCCAAATAAAATCCTTCAGGCTGAAATTAAAGAAAGCTAGATGGTAGCTTAAAGCCATATGAAAAAAATAAGGAACGATAGTAAAGGTAACTAATCCTCAAAAAAAAAAAAAAAACCCACTACCATCAAGTTGACTGTGACTCGTAGTGACCCCATAGGACAGAGTAGAACTGCCTGCCCCATAGAATTTCTCAGGCTGTAAATCTTTTCAGAAGTGGACTGCCACATCTTTCTCCCATGGAGCAGCTGGTGGGTTTGAACTGCAGACCTTTTGGTTAGCAGTTGAGTGCTTTAATCACTGTGCCACCAGGTCTCCTTACAAAGGTAACAACATAGGTAAATTTAAGTGTTCACTTTATAGTATAAGTAAAATTAGTATTATTGTACTTTTATTTTGTAACTATTCTTTTTTCTATATGATTTAAAAGACAAATCCATAGAACAATTATTATGAATCTATGTCAGTAATACACAAAGTAAAAAAGATGTAATTTGTAACAATAAAATCATAAAGGGGGGTTTTGTATATGATTGAAGCTAATTTTGTATATGATTTAAAATATATTGTTGTACATTTAACATATAAATTGTAATCACCAGGTTAAACACTAAGAATATAACTAAAAACCCTTAAAGAAAAAGTAATGAGAAGGTAATCAAAAGGTGCACAAGAATACTGATCTGACATAACAGAAATCTTAAATTATGCTAACCTATGCTAGATCCCAAGTTCTTTGTTACATCCCCATAGTATATGAGATGTAACAACTGTCTTATAGTAACTAAAAATAGTTGCCAAAGATAAATAAATAGAAAATATTTAAAGGTGAAAATAATAATGATAAAAGTATTGAGTGAAATGTGCCACAGTCACCTAAGAGTGTCATATGCATTCTCTAATCTAATTCTCATGGCAAATCTATGGAACAGATATTATGATTAATCCCAGTTTATAAATAAGAAAACTGTGGCATGATGAGGTTAAATGAAATAAGTTGCAGGAAGTTGTACTGCTCGTAAGTGGTAGCACTGGTATTTGAGCCCAGGTCTTTCACATTCCACCACTTGCACTCCAAGAGTTTGGGGGTTTCATTTCAGAAGTCATTCAACTGAATTGTGGTTCCATCATTTCTTAGCTTTATGGCTTCGTGTCATTATCTCACATAAAGTTTCAAACAGAAATTGCAGATGAGATAATTCATGAAAAGTACTAAGAAAACGCCTTTCAAATGGTAAACGTTAGCTATGAGAAAAATAAAAATGTTAAGAATCACCCTACTGTTGTCATTGTTCAAATTTCCTTAATTAAGGACAAAATTATTTAGGATTTCAAACTACCGATATTTTACATTATTCTATATTTTCCTAATATTAGGATATTTGGGATCAGTTGTATTGAGAAATGAGCAATTCCTAAAAATTACGTAGACTGTGTAACTAAGTTTGCAAATTTTAAATCCACAAAATTCAGCATTGCAATAAGCAACTGAATGGAAATGGACTGAATGGAAAATTCCAGTTTCAAGAAGAAATAAATACCTATGTAGATTTCTTTAATTTTTGGTACATGGTTTATATACATTCAAGAAAAGAATTTGGATGCCTGAGAGAAAGGTGATTTAGATTACATTTACATGCAGAACTAGTTCGGTTGTTATGAGGGTCAAGTTATTCAAAATCCAGTTTTGACAGAACCTAGGTTGCTAAAGTAGTCTCCTTTAAGATGAATCTGATTTGAGACCTTAAATATTCATCATTAATAAAAATTCCATGACATTTTTCAAAAGAACATTTCCCCAGGTCATTTGACCAGATGCCAAGTTAAATCATTAAGGTATGGCCAACTGCCATTTCATTTTTCTTTTTTCACTTAATATCTTGGTTTTTTTAATTTAAAGAAACCTGAGATAAAATTTTACTTGAGCATAGAATTTACAAGTGAATATCAGAGCCTCAGGAAATGTGTTTCCCAAATCTAGAAGCTTTGGGACTTTGAAAAAAAATCTCTTTTGGTTGAGTGTATGGTTGATGGGAAAGAGTGTTTCTGAGTGCATTACATTTAAATTCAGAGTAAATTTTTTCATTTAAAAATCTTCCAATGTATAGGACAGAATTCTTGTTTTTAAATTGCTGTTTGTTATTTTATAATGTTTATAATAAGTAAGAATGAAACCACAATCTATTTGATAGATTAACTCTGTTGATGACTTTCTATTGTATCACATTTTCACAGAAACAAACAGCATAATTTTGTACTTATCCACACATTTTAATAACCTTTACCTTTTCTCATTAGTTGAATGTAGGGTGAAAGCTCTCCAGTCTGTTTCAGAATATAATAAAGATAGGCTTTATTTCACATCCCACGTAGTATATACATCCTTGCTCTCTTAATAGTTTCTTGTGTTATCTCTTCAGTTTTGATAGTTTATTTGAATGTTGGAGAAAATTAGTGATGCTGGATGTGAATGGCCCTTGCTATAATTTAAAAAATGCAACCAGAATTAAGGGTTGGCTCAAGTAAGGGAATGGAAATAAAAATTGAGCTTGAAAATGAGCTTTTAACTAGATTCTCTCTTTATCTCATAGTTATGTATGTTGAATTAATATATTATCATTCTTACTGTATGGGAAATCGTGCTTACCATCCAGTGGTAAATGCCTCCAAGTTAGTTTCCTCACATCTATATTTTATTACTTTCAACGTGTTGGATGTTCAGTGGTACAAATAGATGCCTACGATGTGCCACTTGCAAATGTTTGTTTCAAAAATGTGATCTTCCTATCTAGTTACATGCAATAGGAACAGAACCTTCTACTCATCCTTAAAGACACATATCACAGGTTAATTCTTTTATAATTTCTTTTCTAGTCCACAAGAATAATCTCTCCTACTTGAGGTTTCCTTAGAACTTTATAAATATCTATTTATACAACAATAACAGTAGCTAATCTTTATTAAGCACTTCCTGTGCCGGCCTCTGTTTTAAGTGCTTTAGATGAATTGTTTCATTTAATAATTTCATTTTTCTAAGAGGAGGTTTAATTTCTATAGTTTCACTATCCTTGTCACTTACCCATTCAATGAGAACAAGAAATGTGTGTGTGTATATGAGAGAGAGAGAGATACCAGGCATTTATACTATATCTAAACACTGGAAATGCAGATTTTTTTTTTTAACAATAAATTTTTTTTTTAATTGTACTTCAGGTGAAGGCTTACAGAACAAATAGTTTCTCATGAAACAGTAGTACACATATTGTTTTATGACATTGGTTAA
>NW_004444273.1:122978-136696 GCF_000243295.1 Trichechus manatus latirostris | reverse complement strand
ATGGGGTTTGTTGAGCTTCTTGGATTGCCAGCTTTTCATCTTTCATGATATTGGGGAAGTTTTCTGTCAGCAGTTCTTCAATGATCCTTTCTGTGTTTTCTGTTTTCTCCCCCTGTTCTGGAACTCCAGTCACTGGCAGATTTTTGCTTTTGGTTGTATGCCACGTAACCCTCGGGGTCTCTTCATTTTTCTTCATTCTTTTTTCTAAGTTTTCCTCAAACAGTGTCGTATCCAAGTGTTTGTCTTCAATTCCGCTGATCCTGTCTTCCACCGTTTCAGATCTGCTTCTCAGCCCTTCTATGACACCATCCATTTCTGAAATCTTGTTGTTTATCTTTTGGTTTCTAATTGTTGTCTTTGTATAATTTCTAGTTGAGGAAATGCAAAGATTTTTTAAGAAAGCCTCCTTGATTACAAAAATAATGACATTATAGCAAAGAATAGAGCTACATAAACTATGATGAAACAGAACAGTATACACTATAATGGAGGTGAGTATAAAATGTGATATGATGGAAAGGTCTGTAACATTTATTTGGTGTCTACTGTGTGCACCTGTGGTGGTGGTTGTTGGGTGCTGTAGAGTTGGTTCCGACTCGTAGTGACCTTGTGTACAACAGCACGAAACACTGCTAGGTCCTGTGCCATCCTCATAATCTTTGAACCCCATGGGGCAGTTCTATTCTGTTACATACGGTCGCTATGTGTCAGAACCCACTCAACAGCACTCAACAACCACAACCACAGGTGCCATTTACTTTATAATGTGTAATTCATTAAAACTTAATAGCTGTACTAGGAAATAAGTATTATTGGTCTTCTTTACTGATTAAGGAATTAGGTTAGAGTAGTTGAGTAACTTGCACAAAGTCACATGACTAAGTAACTGAAGGAGAAATAGAATCCAACTCTTTCTGATTTCATTACATCAGTTGGATTTTTTGCTTGGGAGGATTGAGGAAGCCTTCAAAAGAGATGACTGGATGTAGGCTTTTAAGAATAAAAAAGGAAAAAGTAATTCTCAGAAGATGGATTATTATAAGTCAAGTTTGTGAGTCTGTGTGTGTGTTCTTCACATAATCAAAATCCTCCACTTCTAGTAATTCCTTTACTTAACTAAAAAATACTTAATAGGCTAAAATGGTTAATATATCTTTCAAAGGCTTCTAATTTGCACTTTACTTACAGCTAAGTCTTTAAAAATATGACTCCTTCTATATCATTGCCAGGTTTTATTACACTAAAATGAGTTTACTAATATGCATGTCTTTGCCAATATGTGTTTGAATGCTTTATATAGAATATGCTGCTTATTGATTCATTTTTTAGATTTATAAAATTGCCTTTCCCTTCAAGGCACAAGGATATAAAATAGCATTGACAATAGTAAGATTATGTTATAGTTATATAAATTCATATATAGATAACACACATATTTCTATATACACACACACATACAATTCTACAATATAAATACATCAGAAAAGACAATATTAGTTTGTTCTTTGCCAGAAAAATTACATTTTAGTAGAACAACCAAGAGAGTCTTAATAATATTAAAAATGATGGTAATGTTGTAATCTACGTGAAGAAGTTCAGAGAATTTCAAAATCTGTATTAGTAACTACTGAATAATTTGACTTCTTACTCCAAAACTGGCAATTGTTATGACAATACACCTTTCTGAAAATAAATTTTTAAAACTTGAAGTGTAGTGACTACAGAATAACAAATCTCAGCTACTTCTGGGTTTTATTTTGACAATTATGGAACAAAAATGAATTGTACATATTTAGACTACATAGAAATCCTAATTGCCATTCACTCATTCTCTCAATAAATATTTATTGAGCACTAGATAAAACAATAATAATGTTATTATTAACGTTCATAACTAGCATTAATTAAGTAGATACCATGTGGTAGAAGGAGCCCGGGGGCCCACTGGTTAAGAGCTCTGCTGCTAACCAAAACATCAGCAGTTCGTAATCCACCAACTGCTCCTTGGAAGCCCTATGAGGCAGTTGTACTCTGTCCTATTGGGGTCTCTGTGAGTTGGAAGCAACTTGGTGGCAACGGGTTTGGTAATTTTTTTTTTGCTTTTATGTGGTAGAAACTTTTATACAAACTGATGATAGTGAGGAAGAAGACACACAAAATCCCTGCAATGAAAACCATAACTAAGTTTTTTTTCTGTTTTTGTTTTTTCCCTGTTTGTATTATTTGTCTTATTATTAGAGATCTTCATTAAAGTATTCTTATTAATCAGATTTTCTGAATAAGAAAATTTTCTGTTGAAATTTTTTAATGAAATACATTTGTCTTTTTCTCCTTAATGTTTATAGTATGAGAAATGTAATTTAAATTTTCTCTATAGTATGGATCCTATAGTGCATCATTAAAATATTTCTAAAAATTAATTTTAAGTAGAGGGTTGCTATTATTGATGATGAAAGACATAGATTTAATATCTATGTTTTATAAACTATTTTTTTATAAAAATCTGAAGCTTTTACTCAGTTGGCTTCCTATTATGTTGCAGTTTTCTCTTTAGATTTTATGAAATGATCTTACCTATAAGATATTCCTATTTTATTAAAAATCTACTTATTTGAATTCTGGGTAAGTAGTTAGGTGATCTTTATGAAGAACAACCTTTTTAAATAATATCCTGTATATAGAAGTTTAACTTTTCCTACAAATATGAAGAGCATACAAATAATTTTTGCAGTCCATTTCCTTATGAAATTCTTGGTCTACGCAAATGAGTTTTGGGAAGATACTTTAGTTGCATTCGTTTTTAATGTATTGCTATCTTCTAATCAATTTGGAACCAAAAACATTGCTATATTCTTAATACTATGTTACATAATATACTTTTCTATTAATCTAGTGATGTTTGGAAGGTCTTTAAACTGAGAGTCTAAATCATTTCTGATTTCTGGATGACATATCAAATATATTTTGGAATTTTTGTGTTGTCATTTATTTTCATAACCTCATGTGATGAATGCCTCTGAAATCTTTAACCTAATAGAATATTTACATTTAATATTAGAATTTACCCAACTATTCAGTCACTATCTTCTGGAAGCTCAAGATGGCAAGAAAAAAAGGATAACACAGGAAAAAAATATAGTGGTAGTGCTCTAAGGGACCCAAAAAGAAAAAAAAATTCCATTGCCATTGAGTCAATTCCAACTCATAGTGACTCTATAGGACAAAGTAGAACTGCCCATATGGTTTCCAAGGAGCAGCTGGTGGATTTGAACTGCAGACCTTCTGGTTACCAGCTGTAGCTCTTAACCACTGTGCCACGAGGGCTCCACTCTAAGGGAAGTACTGTACTTCAATCATTGAATGAAGGCATTTGTCTATTTGCTATTTTAATTTTTTTAAATACATTGTGTTAAAGAATCATAAGATGTTTTAAAACTAGGCAGGACTCACCCTCTCATCTTACAGATAAGGAAACAACTTGAGTTTAAGTAACTCGACAAAGGTCATGTGGCTAGAGAATGCCAGAGTGGAGGGGAGATACTTTTCCCCTGTCTCTGAGTATTCAAGTCCTTTTTACATTTGATTATATTCTTTCCTGCAGTACAAACTACAGCCTCTCCGACCTACATTTTAAGATAAAGATGTTTTATATATATATATATATATACACACACACACATACATATATATATATATTTGGTGAAAATATATACAACAAAATATACATCCTATCAACAATTTTTACATAGACAGTGGTTACATACTTTACATTGTGTTCATTCTCATCTCTGCTCATATTGTTTCACCAATGTTAACTTAGACTCTCTTCCCCTTAAAGTTCTCATCTCTGCTTTACAGTTACTGTCATCGTTTTCACCTCATATATTGAGTTCTTTATAAGGGCTCAATGCTCAGGGGAGACATTTTTTGTTGAGCTAGATTTGTCTTTTAGTTTAAAGACAACTTCATGGGATAGTTTCGGTTCAAGGTTTAAAAATTGTTTCCAGTCAATAGATTCGGAAGTTCCTCTAGTCTCAATGTGTCCGGTAGGTCTAGTTTCCAATAAGAATTTGAAGTAAAGACGAGTAATTTGTTGAATCTTGACCTTCTTTTCTTTCAGTCTTGATGGAAGTATAGGAAGGACCCTTGTTTTTTTTCAGAAACATTTCAAAACACTTTGAAGATAACAAACAATACAGTCATCTAGAAATTACACTTTGTAGTTAGTCTGAATTTCAGGTAGAAGTTTGCTGGAAGTAAAAATAAAAAAAATAATCACAGTCTGTAATTATTAGTATTGGGTATGAGATAATAAATGACTCTATTATTTCTTTAGAAAGACTGCTAAATGAAGAGTGATTCTTCTTCAATGGACACTTTAAAAAATTTAATTGAAATCAAAGAAAAAATTATCTTCTTCTAGAAGGAATTCTGTAATCTCAGTAACTCCCTGTATTTGTGACTAAACAAAGTCTGTTGTCCAATTAAAAAAAAAAAAAAAACAGAACGTATTTCATTGCTTTGTTCAATACACTATAACCAGCACAAATTAAACCTATCTGTCAATTACAAGCAGCTGAACATCCTTTCGTATCAAAGAGGATAACAAAATACTACACTTTAATGAATAACGACTAAGGCTAATTGCTGCTTAATTCACAGATGACGTAATGTCCTTTATTGATGTTGTCTGTGTGTTTCGGCCTGGAAGTTATCACATATAGTTTTACTACGCCCCTTGCACAATGTAAGAGTTAAAGTAAGCCTGAGTGTTTAACCACACAACAAAATGACTGGGAAAAAAATCACTTTGCTAAGTGTCAAGCATGTAGCCTTATCCGAGGAAGATTCTGTGCAATTGAAAATGAGGCTTTCATATGGCACCATGAAGACAGGAAGGAATAAAAACAAGTCAAAATTCTGCTAGCCTAAAACTGTTACATATCTTTTTTTTTTTTTTTTTTTTTTTTGCATGTTTCCAAGGTATGCACTAATAGAAATTCACACTTTCAAAGACGTAAACCTAGTTAGATGATCGGATTGTTAAGGAACATCACTATTATATATTGCAAAAGGAAAAATAGAAAAGCACAAGAGATGTTTACTTTTAGAAATTCATCAGTTTCATAAGCATTATTCTAACAGGGATGTCTAAGCCTACATGTCCCAACTAAGGTGAGAAAAACCTATCGTGATTACTATCTTTGGCTTACAATTCTCTGTGATTGCCTGTCCTTCTGAGTAGAGCGAAGAAAGTAAAATTTGCCTATTAAAGGTATCTTGTTATTGTTGTTAGGTGCCATCGAGTCAATTTTTGACTCATAGTGACTCCATGTGACAGAGTAGAACTGCCCCAAAGGGTTTTCTAGGCTGTAATATTTATGGGAGCATATCACCAGATCTTTCTCTAGGGGAGCCACTAGATATGTTTGAACCACCAACCTTTTGGTTAGCAGCCGAGTGTTTAAGCTGTTGTGCCACCAGGGCTCCTTAAAGATGTCTTATTCATATCCAATTTAAAATATACATGTATCATATTATTTCAATCCCTTTTGACAAGTCAGTAAGTTCAAAGTTCCACTTCCTATCAGGGCTATTTGTCATGCTACGACTCTCCACTCTCTAAAATGGCAACTAAGTTCAAGGGAAAGCTTGTTTAACCCCAGGAAACTGGGGGAGGGACACATGTCTGAGTCTTCGCCTGTCTCACAAGCATGCTAAGAGGTTTTGCCTACAGTCACATATTTAAATTAATACTGACAACAATGTAGATATTACTATTTCCATTTTTCCCATAAGAAAATAGTCTCAAAGAGGTTAACTATCTACACATAACAATAGCTAACCTATATGTGTTATGTTCCATCTAATAGACACTTCAAAACTCTGTATGTAATATACTAGTAAATGTTAATTAATTTAATCCACAACAGCCATACAATGTAATAATTATATTTTCTGCATTTTACGGATGATGAAGTAGAGGCACAGAGGGATTCATTAACTTCTCTAAGACTATAGAGATAGACTTTAATAGAACCAGTATTCTAACTCTGCTCTCTGACTCCAAAGTCCACACCACTAACTATGATTGACTCTAAAAACTACACTGGAATTTCACAAATTCAGAATGTCTAAACTCAGAATTTACTCTGAATACTGTAATAAGTTTATACTTTTGAGGTGCAAAAAAACAACAGATTATCTTGTACACTGGTTCCAACTTGTAGTGTAATAAATTCCACTGTAGCAAACAAAATGAATTAGCATTACCTGTCGCCCTTATTTGTCAGCCACTGACTCATACCTTCAAAATCACTGTCTAGTCCTAAGAAGAGATTCTGTGAAGGCTGGAATGATGGAACTGTTTGCCAAATGCTCACTTACCATATTCATGGAAATGTTCTTTAATTTCCTACAACCCTGGTATACCTGTGTAATTCTCTTGGTGGAGTTAAGAAGGAAGCTAAAATTTAGGATTGCAAATGCAGTTGCAGCCTGCCCAAAACCTGTTTTTGTAATTGCATTTGAGTCAGCTCCTAACTCATGATGACCCCATATACAACAGAATGAAATGTTAGCATGTCCTCTGCCATCTTCATGATCATTGGTATGCTCAAGTCTACTGTGGTAGCCACTGTGTATTTTCAGTGCCTTCCAACCTATGGGGCTTATCTGTAGGACAATATTTTGTTGTGATTAGTAGGGTTTTCGTTAGCTAATTTTAGTACATCACCAGGTGTTTATTCTTAGCCTGTCTTAGTCTGGAAGCTCTGTTGAAACCTGTCTATCATGGATGGCCCTGCTGGTATTTGAAATACTGGTGGCATAGCTTCCAGTATCATAGCAACACTGAAGCCACCCCAGTATGACAAAGTGACAAATGGGTGATAGGCCCCAAATTTAGTGCCCACTTAATAATGTCTTGCAGAGAGATAGTACCGTGGAAGGGCTTTGAGTTTCAGAGCTGATAAGAAGTGAAGATGAGAGAGGCCCATGGTTGAGAGGGGAGGGAAACTACATAGAGTTGCAGAGATCACATGCAAATATATCAGAAGAAGGTGCCCATTGAAAGAGACAGGAAGAGCGACAGTTGCGTTAAACTAACTTTCAAACTGATTCTTCAGCGTCCAGACTCTGTGACTTCTCGGAAGTATTCTCTGGCCACCTCCAAATCTGCTTTGTGTCTCCCTCTTTTGTGGTACAATAATTAACTCTAAAACCAGTTTTTAAAAAAATTCTTTCAAAAAATAAAAAAAAGAAATATCGACAAACTTTAGAACTAGAAATATACCTTGAAAAAATGTAACAAGTATTCATGTATGTCTGCTTTATCAGATGTTTAACAGAATTCAGCTTATATGTGTGACTGTATTCCTACTCTTAAAATGATAAAAGAACGAAGCACATAATATAGAAACTAGCTTTGACTTCATATCTAACTTTTGCACAATTCTAGAATCTAATTTTGAACCATAATGATAAAATTCCCCTACCATAATTCTAAAGACAACCTCACTTTTGCAGCACAATTGTAAAGCGAATTCAAGGGCTTGTCAATGTTCCTTAAAGTCTATCATATCCTTTGATAGTCAGTTCAAGCTCTTTGAAGAGACTATCCTTCTTCCTTATTGATATTTTTTTCTTCATTATTTCCTGAAAAATGCAGCAGTTTTTTTAAATTACGTTAATGATATTAATCTCATTAACCTACATTAGCTACATTAACTACATCTAATTGCATTTATCAGTAGTTACCAATGATTAATTTAGTTAATCATTACCAGTGATTAATGCAGTTCTCTAACATCACTTTCGGGAATTTCATGAAACCCTACACATTTTACAAGATTTGCAGTTTCACTTTGCAATCACACGCCATTGTGCCTGCATGGTTTTTAGATGTTTATAACAACCAACAACCAGTGAATGGTTGGCCAACGAGGAATGAAGACTTCCATGCCATGGGGAAGATCTTTGGCATTAGTATCAGTGATGTTCTGCCAGTTCACTCTGTGTGGCCATATCAGTTGTTAAATTATTGAGGCACATCCATACCTTGAAATACAATCAAATTCAATTCATTAAAGCCCAATGAATGTCAGATACTATTGCCCTCAATACCTAATTCTGCTCTGAGACCCCCAAAGTTTCTCATGAAATTCCAGGCACAGCACAAGGCTTCCAGGACCATGGCCCAGTGCTTTATCTGGCATCATCGCTTTTGGTTAATGACTGTGTCAACCCTGGATATAGGTTAGAGTTAAGTAGGGTAGAATATTTAAACGAGGAATTTATTTTTTTTTAAGTAGTCAGCTCATTAGTGAATGTTTTCAGGATAAGATGACTTCTGCTTTCCTAGGTAAAATTATAACTTCAAGGACTCAGAAAATAAATACTTGGATATGCTGTCATTGTTCTTAGCACATTCTATTGCAAATGGTTCTTTAAATGGTTGTTTGCGTGTTTGGTTTTTTCCCAAAACTAAATTGGACTCTCTATGATGGGAAGGAATGGCAATGCCTTGCTCGCTGTTCTATCCAGTGAACCAAGTTTACTGGCTTCCGTACAAAGAATACGTAATTAATGTTTTTTGAGTGAGTATATGGATGAATATCTTGTTTGATATTGTTGATGAAATTTTTTAATAGGTTAAAGTGGGAAATATTATTTCATCTGAATAAAAACATTAATAGTGGCAGAGAATCATGCTATATGGTTTGCTTTGCAGTTTGCTTGCCAAGCTTTGACCCATGTGGCTGCAGTCTTTTTACCTGTAAGATCATAAACCTTCATAGCTTAAAACCAATCACATACTGATTTCTCTCCTCAGACACTGGTCTATGATAATAATCAGGAATTATGGTGACAACAAAGTAGAATCCAGGAAAATTATTATTTTTTGATTCTTTGTAGGGATCCATATTCTTTCCCAATTTTGATTATGAACTGACTGTGTTCTATGCCAAAACAAAACAAAACCTGTACTCTCAAACTATTCATTCAAAAAATGTAAAACCCAAACCCACTGCCGTGGAGTCGATTCCACCTCATGGTGACCCTGCAGGACAGAGTAGAACTGCCCCATATGGTTTCCAAGGCTGTAAATCTTTATAGAAGGAGATAGCCACATCTTTCACCTGCAGAGTGGCTGGTGGCTTCTAACTGCTGACCTTTTGGTCAGCAGTCAAGCACTTTAACCACTGTGCCACCAGGGCTCCTTGTAAGATCATGCAAATTCTAATGAGCAAAGAAATGAGATTAGTGGTAAAGCTGAGAAGTTACTCATGTGTCAAGTTAAAAAAATGTTTTAAAACACTGTGAATGAGATCACCCAGAGAAAATGAGTCATAAAAGCAGCTCTATCAAAGAGAAGATTAAAAATGGGAGATTAAGGGAAAACAAGAAACACTGCTTAACAAGATTGACTACTTTGGGGTCAAAGGTTTTTGTAGATGACATGGATGCAGAATACAGCTTCTGATCTTTCTCCCCTTGTTCCTTCCCATTCTTCCTCAATTCAGTAAATATCAATTATATCCTTCAAGTTACTCAGACTTAACACCTTAGAGTTATTATAAAAAGTTCTTTTCTTATATACATTTACTAGTGGCCAGTAAATCCTGTTGTCTCTGCCATTGAAATAAATCCAGATCCCAACTTCTCCCCACCTTCACCTTCACCCCTGCACTATCATTTCTATCTATGATTTAAACAGTCAGCTAACTGATTTCTGTGCTTCTGCCCTTACAATGTATTCTCAACATGGCAGCCAAAGTGATATTTTCAAAGTATAAATCAGATAGTTTTACGCGATGATTTCACATCAGTTGAAGTAAATATTGAAGTCCTTAAACAATGGTCCTCAAAGCCCTATAATGCCTCCCATTAACTGTGAACTTTTTGTCCATCACACTTATCCTCCCTCACCCTAGTCCAGCTAAGGTTTTCTTGCTTTTCCTCAAGATAACCAGTTATGCTACCTCCGGGACCTTAGTATTTGGTATTCTGTTTACCTGACACAGTCTTTCTTTGGATATTTGCATGACTTATTTCTTCAAGTATTGCAACTCCAGATGTAATCCTTCAGATATTTACTTGGAAATTTCTTTCTCAGGTAGTCTTTTGTGATCTTCACTATTTAAACTTTCACTTCTCTGTCACTCCATATGCTTCTTATATGCTTTATTTTTTCTGTAGCTGTCCAGAGAAAATAAATATTTATTGGTCTCTCCTTCTAGAATGTAAGCCCCATGAAGACAGGATTTCTATGGTTCTTTACTAATGTATCACTGGACCCTAGAAGGGTGCCTGGAACCATAGGTGTCCAATCAGTATTTTGAGTTAACCGAGACAGTGAATGAAAGTAAATTTTCCTTCAGATGTCCATTTCAATCTCCACTATGAGAGATGGGCATTAACATTTATTAAATATCTTCAGTGTGTCAGGTGCTCTTTAATTCTCAAAACAATCTTGAGGGTTAGAAATACACATTTCTTTTTTTACAAAAGAAGAAACAGAGGTCTCAGAGTAGCTTACCCAAAGAGGCAAAGGAAGGAAGGATTCAGCCACCCGATTTGAAAGGCTCTGAAGCTCATGTTCCTTATGACACCATTATGCTTTCTAGGCAACCTCTGCAGTACAGGAGGATTTCTTGAGTAGTAATTGGTCCAGATACCACAAGTTGCCAAACGCTGTGCCATTAGTCTCAACAGAAGATATCTATGTATTTTGAATTTCGGAGCACTAATATGTGAATGGAAACCCTGGTGGCATAGTGGTTATGTGCTCTGACTGCTAACCAAAAGGTCTGCCATTTAAATCCACCAGTCACTACTTGGAAACTCTACGGAGCAGTTCTACTCTGCCCTATAGGGTCACTATGAGTTGGAATCGACTTGACAGCAACAGGTTTCTTTTGGTTTTGGTTTACTATGTGAATATATGGCAAAGTGGGAAGAGGAGGGATGAAAAACACTACTCCTTCATCTTCTAAACACTTTTATGAATTTTTCAAGTCTAAATTTATAACAAAAACATCCATGTCCCAATATATCCTAGAGAAATAAGAGTTGTCACACCATTAGACATATGCTTACCCACATTCATTGCAGCATTGTTCACAACAGCAAAAAGATGGAAGCAACCTAGATACCCATCAACAGATGAATGGATAAACTATGGTGCATACACATAATGGAGTCCTATGGAACGATAAAGAACAATGATGAATCTGCAAAGCATCTCACAACATGGAAGAACCTGGAGGGCATTATGCTGAGTGAAATAAGTCCAATTACAAAAAGACAAATATTGTATGAGATCACTGCTATAAAAACTCATGAAAAGGTTTACACACCAAATGAAACAATCTTTGTTGGTTATGAGGGAGGGACAGGGTGGGGATGGAAAAACACTAAATAGACAATAGACAAGCAGTAACTTTGATGAAGAATAAGACTGTACAAAATACTGGGGAAGCCATAACAACTTGTACAAGGCAAGGTCATGGAAGCTTCATAGACACATCCAAACTTCCTGAGGGACTGAATTGCTGGGCTGATGGCTGTGGGGACCATGGTATTGGGGAACATCTAGTTCAATTGGCATAACATAGTTTATGAAGAAAGTGTTCTACATTCTACTTTGGTGAGTAGTGTCTGGGGTCTTAAAAGCCTGTGAGCAGCCATCTAAGATACTCCACTGGTCTCACCCCTTTGGGATCAAGGGAGAATGAAGAAAACTAAAGGTACAAGGGAAAGATTAGTCCAAAGGACTAAGGGACCACAACTGCCACGGCCTCCACCAGACTGAGTCCAGTACAACTAGATGATGCCAGGCTACTACCACTGACTACTCTAATGGTATCACAAGAGAAGGTCCCAGACAGAGCTGGAGAAAAATGTGGAGCAAAATTTTAACTCACAAAAAAACACCAGAATTTCTGGCCTGACAGAGACTGGAGAAACCCCAAGAGTTTGGCTCCTTGACACCCTTTTAGTAGTGAAGCCACTCCTGAGGTTCACCCTCATCCAAAGATTAGACAGGCCCATAAAACAAAACAACACTAAATGGGCATACCAGCCCAGGGGCAAGGACTCGAAGGCAGGAGGGGACAGAAAAGCTGGTAATAGGGAACCCAAGGTCAAGAAGGTAGACTGTTGACATGTCATGGGGATGTTAACCAATATCATTAAACAATATGTGTACTGTTTAATGAGAAGATAGTTTGTTCCGTAAATCTTATATAAAGTAGAACAAAATATATATATATATCCATGTCCCTCCACCATGTCACTCTGACACCTTGGAACTGACTTCTGTTGAAAACTATAGCAATATAAAAAAAAATAAAAAGCCCCTTATTCATCCTGTTATCTTTTGTAAATGATTTCACTTTGTAATATGTTTCATTTATTTAATCGCTAATAGGTTTAAGAGACTATGAAGGGCGTGGGAAAGAGTAGTGATTGTCTGACAGTGTGGCAGCAATACTCCCACTGCCCTGTACAACAACACTGTAGAAATTAGAAAGAGATTCCCTCTCTTCCTTGAGGCAACACCCTGTGCTGAGGTGAAGGCTTGGCAAAGGAAGAGTCACTTGGATTTTTCCTCAGTACTCATCAAATGTTTATTCCAAAGTTTGATTCTCCATGGTGAGATCCAGCTATAATATCCTTAGAACCAAAATTAAGGCATTATGTAGCTACTATCTCTTTCAATTAACAACAAATGAGTGAATTAACACATTCAAATTCTTGATAAGACCTAGCAAAGAGTAAATTGTTTCTTAAAAAACATATCTTAATGTATGCAACTATGTATCTATATCTCAAAACAGTTTTCTAAATGTTTTAGGTAAATTTACAATTTTTTTTAAGGTGTTAAATTATAATTTTAATAAATGCAGTTTTCTCCCACAATATTCTAACAAATGTCATTTCAAAGAACAAACTTGTCTCAAGATTACATGTCTACAGTCCTTGGGACTGTAAAAACAAAATTTCTCACTATTACCAGAAAGATGTTTGGACCTCTTAGCAAAGAGACATAGACAGAAACTCAACATTGTAACTGCAAGATGAAGAATAGGTGTAATTTTAACTCAACTGATGGTATCCGATATGTCAAAATTCCTAATTCTTCCTTCTCTCTCTATCAACTTATAATAGCTAGGTCAGGATTTGCCTTCTCAAACCACCTTTTCAACATTCTTCCATTTAAAGTTTCCTCATTAACTAGTAAATGAGGTTGGTGTCTTCTGCTTCCAGTACATTTTCTGTTGTTAGGTGCCATCAAATTGTCTCCAACTCATAGTGACCCTATGTATGACAGAACAAAACATTGCCCAGTCTTGTGCCATCTTCACAGAATTGTGTTTGAGCACATCGTTGCAGGGTCTGTGTCAGCCCATCTCGTTGAGGGTCTTTCTCTTTTTCGCTAACCCTCTACTTTACCAAGCATGATGTCCTTCTCCAGGGACTGGTCCTTTCTGATAACATTTCCAAAGAACATGAGATGAAGTCTCGCCATCCTTGCTTCAGAGGAGCATTCTGGCTGTACTTCTTCCAAGACAGATTTATTTGTTCTGGCAGTCCATGGTATATTTAATATTCTTCACCAACACCATAATTCAAATGCTTCAATTCTCCTTCAGCCTTCCTTTTTCTTTGTCCAGTTTTTTTTTTTTTATTTTATTTTATTGTACTTCAGGTGA
>NW_004444273.1:101881-114592 GCF_000243295.1 Trichechus manatus latirostris | reverse complement strand
CTTTATCTCTTCATTTGATGTTTTAGGGTTTCAGGATTGTTGTATTCTCTGTTCAGCTTAGTTTTTCGGATCTTTGCTGTGGAGGGACAGCGTGGTGCTTCTGCCTAGAGCGCCATTTTGCTGGAACTCCTGTCTCCATATTTTAAGTCTCTCTTTTTTTGTTTTAATATTATCCTTTTTTACATATTGATATCTCTTTTCCTAATTTCAATGTTTTAGCTTTGATGTATTTTCTATTTCCCTATCTGAGTCCATATCTGGTTGCTCTGTCCTATGTTCTAGTCTTGTGTTGTTAGCTGGTGTTATGGATTATCTAACCGTAGGACTCCCTCTAGTATTTCTTGTGATTTTGGTTTGGTTTTTGCAAATTCCCTGAACTTCTGTTTATCTGGAAATGCCCTAATTTTGCCATCATATTTGAGAGACAGTTTTGCTGGATGTATAATTCTTGGCTGACAGTTATTTTCCTTCAAGGCTTTAAATATGTCTTCCCATTGCCTTCTAGCCTGCATGGTTTCTGCTGAGTAGTCTGAGCTTATTCTAATTGACTCTCCTTTGTAAATGACTTTTCTTTTATCCCTAGCTGCTCTTAAAATTCTCTCCTTATCTTTGGTTTTGGTAAGTTTGATTATAATATCTCTTGGTGACTTTCTTTTGGGATTTACCTTATGTGAGGTTTGATGAGCATCTTGGATAGATAGCTTCTCATCTTTTATGATATCAGGGAAGTTTTCTGTCAACAAATCTTCAACAATTTTCTCTGTATTTTCTGTTGTCTCCCTCTGTTCTGGTACTCCAATCACTCGTAGGTTATTTCTCTTGATAGAGTCCCACATGACTCTTAGAGTTTTCTTCATTCTTTTTAATTCTTTTATCTGATTTTTCCTCAGATTAGTTGGCCTCAAGAGCTTTATCTTCAATGTCACTAATTCTAACTTCTACTGTCTCAGTTCTGCTCCTATGACTTTCTATTGATTTGTGTAATTCTGAAATTTTATTGTTAATCTTCTGGATTTCTGATTGCTGTCTCTCTATGAATTCTTGCAATCTATTAAACTTGGCATTATGTTCTTGAATAACTTTTTTAAGTTCCGCTACTACTGTGTCTGTATGTTCCCTGGATGTGTCTGCATTATGTTGAGTTTCCTTTCTAATTTCTAGAAGAGTTCTGTATATTAATCTTTTGTATTCTTTCTCTGGTAATTCCAAGCAGTTGTCTTCCTGCAGAGAATTTATTGATTCTTTATTTTGGGAGCTTGCTGAAGCCACCATGGACTGCCTCTTTATGTGACTTGATATTGACTGTTGTCTGCGAACCATTAATAATTTATTACAATTTTATTTTGTATTTCCTTAGTGAGACCTAGCTTCTTATTTTGTTTTGTTTTGATATGCCTAAATAGGCTACTCCTGAGCACTAGTTTGATTTTTGACACCTTTGGATCTCTAACGTCCTGTCACCAGGTAGTTAGTTCTGTAACTAAGTATGTGCAGACAGGAGTCGGTTAAATTTTCCTATATGGGTTCAGCTCAGGTGTTCAGGCAGCTGGTCACCAAGTGTGTGATGGAGGCTCTCACCCCCAGTCCTAGGGAGGGATGGGTGACAGGTGCAGGCACTGGACTCTGGCTGTGGTAGGGGATCATGCACTGAGCCAGGCAGGGGGCTGACGGCTGCCCCTGAGAGTCTGAAAGGAAAGCCTGTCCCTGTTCTCTAGGGTGAGTAGGTAGGTGAGTTTTGCAGCCGGACTATGCGCTCCCTACTCTGTTGGCTGTAAAGACTCAAGGCACCACTTCTTCTTGGACTCCTGTAGCAGGTGACAAGGTGCTTTAGGTGTTACCACCAGTCCACAAGCCCCTGCTGCAGATCAATAAAAGTGCCTACTTAAGGGGCACGGTTGTTTTGAGGGTCAC
Source organism: Trichechus manatus latirostris (assembly GCF_000243295.1). Lineage (NCBI taxonomy): Eukaryota > Metazoa > Chordata > Mammalia > Sirenia > Trichechidae > Trichechus > Trichechus manatus. The sequence continues at coordinate 112,681 of NW_004444273.1, read as the reverse complement.
ATATCTGCCAGTTCACAGCTGAAGCAGTTGAAGTTAAACTTAGATGTTTGCCCTGTTGTACTGTGGTAGTGAGGACTAATGCTGTTGAGACGGGTCCCCACAAGTCTATACAGGGGTGTAAGGCACTCAGAGACTGCGGACTCCTGATACCTGTGCCTAGCAAAGGAGCTGTGCCAACCCTGTTTTCCTGGCTTAGGAGAGCCAGTAGCTTATTTGTTCCCTCTCCAAGGCCAGGAGAATGGGTCAGGGCACCTTTTGGGATCTCCTTCCAGCCCAGCGGACTCCTGGTGCAGAGTGTGGAGGGAGGAGGTAAAAGGGAGAGAGGTTTTTCCCAAATGGGCTTTCTTTTTTTTTTTAATCCCTGTGAAAGCGAACACTCATGTACTTATCTTAGCCTCTTGGGAGCTGCTTTTCACTGGTTTGTAGTGTCCAAGCAGAATCTCTGCTGCCGGGTCTCTCTCAATGTGGAAACTGCTTCCCGAGCGTGTGCACAGCACAGCTGTTTCCCTGCTTCACTGCAGACTGGCATGGCTGTGGCACTGCAGTTTTTCCACCACAGCTTTGGCCTTCTTCGCTTCTTCCAAACCATCTCCCTCTCCCGTATCACTCAGATGGATTTCTCAACTTTGCCTTATTCAGGGCTCCTAGATATTCATATATAATCAAATCACTTGTTTTTCCCGGTTTTTGTTGCAAGAGGGATATAGGAAGGGTCTAACTACTCTGCCATTTTGGCCACACCTCTCTCATTCAGAGACTTTTAAATATTTGTATAAAGGTTGAGTCAACAAAGAAAAATTTGGAATCTAAGTTGACAATAGCCACAGAGTCCTAGAAACCCCTGCAGCTGTTGCTTTGTTTAGGGTATAGGAAAGACAAGAATATCTTCTTTTTGTTAGGATCAATAGAGATGCCTTCTGCTGAAATTCTGTGGCCCAGTATTTAACAGAGGGCTGAGACAAGTGTAATTTTTTTTTGGAAACCTTATGTCCACCAGAAGCCAAATGTTCTAATAAAGATACACTGTCTTCAAGTCAGGTTTGCTGGCAGGTTGAGCAAACTATCAAATCGTCAATGTATTGCAGCAATGTGGATTTGTTGTAAACCGTAAAGGCTGCACCAGCAGAATGTGAAAAAAATAGGTGGGAGATTTGGTAAATCCTTGGGGCATTACCGTACAGGTAAATTGTTGATTTTTCTCAGGTAAAGGCAAACGAATATAGACTTTAAGAATGCACAGGGATACTAAAAAAGTTCCTTCAAAGATCTGCAATTGTAAAATGAGTTGCATCAGAAGGGACATTGGAAAGTAATAAATGAGGATTTGGGAGTAATTGGAAATAGGAAAAACAATAGAATTGATTGTACTCTAATTTGGAACAAATCTCCAGTTCCTGTTTTGTTTTGTTTTTTTTTTTTAACTGGAAGAACAGGAGTATTGCAAACGCTGGTACAAGTGACAATTAAACCTTTAGAAAGGAAATCATGCATGATGGAGCTATTCACTCTTTTGCTTCTCCTTTGAGTAAATCCTGGGGAAATTTTGGTAGTGGTTTTGGTAAAGCTATTTGAATTTTAATTGGCTCAGCTGTCAAAACTTGACCTACATCTGTGGATGAGGTGGCCCAAAAGGTTTCAGGAACTAGGAAAAATATGTCAGAAGGGAGAGGACTAGGCTGAGTTGAATTTTGGAGAGGCATGACAAATGTTTACATATAGAAAATGGCTTCTTCTTCCTGAATATTATCTAATTTAGAGCCTATTTTTTTGACTTAGAGATGCTAGCAGATTCAGTAATATTCCCCCTTTTTCATTAAGTTGTAAATGACAATTCCACTGGGATAAAAGATCTCTTCCCAATAGATTGACAGGGGTATCAGAACTGAGCAAATAAGGGTGTAAATCTTCAATAGGACCAAAAATATCAGAAGAGGTTGAGAACGAATCAACATTTGTTCCTGATCGGTGACTGTCATTGCTTTTGAGGTTTTAGTACTCCAGGGCAGGAGATTCTTAAACAGGTTGTGGGTTAATAGCAGACCAGGTAACTCCAGTGTCGGTTTAAAATGGGCAACATTCTTCATTAATAAATAAAGTAGTTTCTCCTTGCAGATTAAGAGTCACCGTAGAAAAAGTCCCTGTTTTGTCCATGGAGCCACTTCATTCTGAATCAGACTGTTGAGTTTTTAAGGGACTATATCAGACTTTTGTTTATTTTATTTTATTTTTTAACGTATAGCATTAATTTTTCCAATGGCCAGGTATTTTACAATAGTAACGAGTACCTGACTTTGTACCATTGGAAAGTTTAGGATTTTTTCTTTTGACTGGGAAACTGGAATTGTTGTAACTGAAGGGCCATTAATTTATTAGCCTTAGAAAACCTTTTGGCTTCAAGAGTTTGGGAAAGTTTGTAAGCTATGTTGGTTAACTTGACAATAGGAGGTGTCTCCCAGTATAATCAATGTTGTTTTACTAAGACTGAGATACCACATATGAAAATAGCATTGAAAACTCCAGGAGCACCTGGTGTGGTCAAAACAAATCTGGAGTATTCAGAAAATTTTTGGAGCAGCCAATTCTGATAATCATAAACACTTTCATCTTTATTTTGTTAACAAGAGTGAATTTTAGTCCAATAAATTAGTAAAGGAAAGAATTTTGGGATGACCTCTAGCAATTTTCACAACTGACCTGAGAGTCTTCCAAAGACCTGGTGGCCATTTTATCAATATTGAAAGCTAAACTGTCTCTGTAGTCTTTCCAATCTGCCCTGCTGTAATCATAACTGGGCTTTCCCTGAGCTAGTAATCATTTAAACCACCTGACATAAATTGGGAAGCCTAGGCTGGTAGACTTCAACGTGGATTTTAAATTATTCACAAAATTTGTAGAGGTCCTCATGGATTTTAGGAAAATCACAATGCTACGTAATTCCGAGCATGTCCACAGGGCAAAAGTGATACAAGAGGAAACTTCAGTATTACTCCTGGGGCAATTTTTAAAGGACTTTTCAGGAAACGGTTTAATTGATGTTTTGTTCAGGAAAAAGTGAAGTTGAGATAAAATTTTATCAGAGGCGCAGGAAGGCAAAGAAGGATATAGAGAGGTAGCAGCCAGCAGGGAAGCAGAAGGAGTAGAAACTGAAATTTGACATTGTAATTATTTATTCTACTTATTAATTTACAATGTCCTTCAAGAAGCAATTTTACTGTCTTGATGTCTTTCAGATACCTCAATAAACCAACTAAAATAGGTATGCAACTGGGACTGTTTAATCCGGGTCCTCGGTTCTCTGACTTACTGCACAAAAAAGTTAACTTAGAGAGCTCAAAAGAACCCCGAAGTAGCCACTGATTTTCCAAACTATCTCAAGTGGGGTTATGACAGACAGGCAAAAACATGAACATTAAGGGACCAAAATGCTTGTTCATTTAGTGAACAGGAGTCCCAGAAGGTGACTGTAAATCTCCATTAGCTATGGCATTCCCCATTTTATGACAGTCAAAACAAACTTTTACTTGCAAGAACCAAACTAAATCCACAATGAAATTTGTAGAGTTATCAACCCAAGGGAGTGGAGAACAGATTCAACAGGTTTTTTTTCCCTTAAAAGATTTCCAGGATGTGCAGTGGTGGAGGGCCCAAAGCGGCTCAGCTGTTACTGTGCCCATGTCTTCGTGCCCTGGGGATCGAAGAAGATAATGCACCTTCAAAATCCTTTTTCTGATACCATAAATGTCAATGAAGAAATTCTTGAACACTTTAAGGAGTGAAAGAAAACTAAATTTTAATGAGGACTAGCAGCTATAGCTGAGCAGCACTAGGTAGAAATACAAAGTGCTCCACAGTACAAGCAGAGAGAGGGGTCTGTATACATAGAGAACAAAGGAAAGGTAGGGGATTAATGATTGATTTTAAATAAGATCAGCTTCAGCTTGAAGTCCTTTGAGATGTAAAATTTGATCATTTGGTTAGGCAGGAATGAGTTACCACTTAGATGTGAGATACCAGAGCTGGTTCAGTTATACTTGATTGTAGAATTGTAGACAGCTATTCATGATTGTAGAAGCCCTGTTGGTGCAGTAGTTAAAGCACTTGGCTGCTAACCAAAAGGTTGACAGTTTGAACCCACCAGCTGCTTTATAGGAGAAATATGTGGCAGTCTGCTTCTGTAAAGATTTGTAGCCTTGGAAACCCTATGAGGCATTTCTACTCTGATTACAGGATTGCTATGAGTTGGAATTGACTCTGTGGCAGCAGGTATTCATGACTGTAGTCAGTTGTGGAAGCAAATTGTTTTCATATTCTTCCCAATTCGTTTACATCCTCACCAGTTCAGTTAGTTACGAAACACATTTTTCCTGAGAACAATCGTTTACATCTTGACACACTCTTCCTAAATGGTTCACAACCTGACCTTTTATTTCCTGAGAATGCATGTTGGCCTCATCATTCATAATCTGACACAAGCACCTCCAGTTTGAAACTTTTACATTTAAATATCCTTTGTTGTTGCTAGGTTTCGTCGAGTCTGTTCTGACTGAAAGCGACGCAGTGTGCAACAGAACAAAACACTGCCTGGTCCAGCACCATACTCAAAATCATTGATATGTTTGAACTCATTGTTGCAGCCAATGTCAATTCATCTAGATGAGGGTCTTCCTTTTTTTCTCTGACTCTACCAAGCATGATGTCCTTTTCTGGGGACTGGTCTATCCTGATAACATGTACGAAGTACGTGAGACAAAGTCTCACCATCCTCACTTCCAAGGAACACTCTAGCTGTATTTCTTCCAAGACAGACTTGTTCATTTTTCTGGAAGACTACAGTATATTCAATATTCTTTGCCAACACCATAAGTTAAAGTCATCAATTCTTCTTCAGTCTTCCTTATTCCTTGTCCAGCTTTTGCATGCATATGAGGCAATTGAAAGTATGGTTTGGGTCAGGCACACCTTAGTCCTCAAAGTGACATCTTTGCTTTTTAACACTTGAGAGATATTTTGCAGCAGATTTTCCCAATGCAATACATCATTTGATTTCCTGACTGCTGTTTCCATGGGTTTGGCTGGGGATCTAAGCAAAATGAAATCCTTGAGAACTTCAATATTTACCTGTTTATCAAGATGTTGCTTATTGGTCCATTTGTGAGGATTTTTGTTTCCTTTACGTAGAGGTGTAATCCGTACTAAAGGCTGTAGTCTTTGATTTTCTGCAGTAAGTGCTGCAAGGCCTCCTCACTTTATGCAAGCAAAGTTGTGTCATCTGCATATCACAGGTTGTTAATGAGTGTTCTACCAATCCTGATGCCACATTTTTCTTCGTGTAGTCCAGCTTTTCAGATTATTTGCTCAGCATACAGATTGAATAAATATGGTGAAAAGATATAACCCTGATGCACACCTTTCTTGATTTTAAACCACACAGTATCCTCTTGCTCTGTTCTAATGACTGCCTCTTGGTCTATGTACAGGTTCCACATGAGCACAATTCAGTGTTCTGCAATTCACATTCTTCACAATGTGATCCATGAATTGTTATGAACCACACAGTCAATAAAACATAGGTAAACATCTATCCGGTATTCTCTGCTTTCAGCCAAGATCCATCTGAGATCAGCAATGATATCCCTCTTTTCACATCCCCTTCTGAATCCAGCTTGAATTTCTGGCAGTTCCCTGTCAATGTACTGCTGCAATTGCTTTTGAATTATCTTCAACAAAATTTTACTTGCCTGTGGTATTAATGATATTGTTTGATAATTTCTGAATTCTGTTGGATTGGGCACAAATATGGATATCTTCCTGTAGGTTGTCCAGGTAGCTATCTTCAAAATTTCTTGGCATAGACGGGTGAGCATCTCCAGAGCTGTGTCCATTTTTTGGAAACGTCTCAATTGGTATTCTGTCAATTCCTGAAGCCTTATTTTCACCAGTGCCTTCAGTGCGTCTTAGACTTCTTCCTTCAATACCATCAGTTCTTGATCTCATGCTACCTCCTGAAATGGTCGAATGTCGACCAATTCCTTTTTGCACAGTGACTCTGAGTATCCCTTTCATCTTCTTTTGATGCTTCCTGTGTCATTCAGTGTTTTGACCATAGAATCCTTCAAAATTGCAACTAGAGGCTTGAATTTTTTCTTCACATCATTCAGGTTGAGAAATGCCGAGAGTGTTCTTCTTTTTTGGTTTTCTAACTCCAGGTCTTTGCACATTTCATTATATATTTTTTTACTTTATCTTCTCGAGCAGCCCTTTGAAATCTTCTGTTCAGCTCTTTGACGTCACCATTTCTTCCTTTTGCTTTTGCTACTCTACACTAAAGAGCAAGTTTCAGAGTCTCTTCTGACATCCATTTTGGTCTTTTCTTTCTTTCCTGTCTTTTTAATGACCCCTTGCTTTCCTAATGTATGATTCCCTTGAGGTCATCCCCCAACTCATCTGGTCTTCAGTCATTAGTGTTCAATGGGTAAAATCTGTTATTGAGGGTACCCAAATTAAGGTGGGATATACTCAAGATTGTATTTTGGATCTAGTGCACTTGTTTTAATTTTCTTCAGCTTCAACTTAAACTTGCATATGAGCAATTGATCGTTCCCCATCAGCCCCTGGCCTAGTTCTGACTGTTGATATTGAGCATTTCCATCATCTCTTTCCACAGATCTAGTCGATTTGATTCATGTGTTTTCCATTTGGTGAGATCGACGTGTATAGTCACCATTTATGTAGTTGAAAAAAGGTACTTTCAATGAAGTCGTTGGTCTTGCAAAATTCTATCATGCGATTTCCAGCATCATTTCTTTCACCAAAGCCAAATTTTCCAACTACTGATTGTTCTTCTTTGTTTCCAACTTTCACTTTCCAATCACCAATAATTATCAATGCATCTTAACTGCATGTTTGGTCAATTTCAGGCTGCAGAATTTTTGCTAACTTCTGCAGTCTGAAATTGATCAAACTTATATATCCTTTATCTTTTATCAATTATGCAACTTATTTCACATCTAGTCTTTCTTAGTAAAATTTGTATGTTACTACTTTTGAAATGAAACTCCATATTTATTTCATTCTTACCTGCCTTTACTCAAACTCTGAAAAGTCGTTACATAGTTGACACTTTTTAAATCAGAGTTTCTCTATCTTCAAAATATCACCATTTTTTGTCACTCTGCTGGCTTTTTTGACTAAGGTCTTTGCTTCCATGCCTTCTCTTTTTCTCCTTTGTCTTTGGGTCCCTGAGATTCCTCCCTCTGCAACCCATATCAAGGTTGCATTTTCTAGCCTACACTATTTTTAGGAGATTTCATTTTGATGGACTGCGTAAAACAGACTCAGAACCAAGATATCAAAATTAATTCATTGAGTTCCTAAAATATTCAAGACACAGTTGAGATTATCTGATTATTACATTCCTTTTAATATTGTTTTCATGGTTTTTCCCTATTTTTTTACTTAATCTTGTGACTCTTGATCAGAAAGTCTTTATCCCTTTCTTTTGAATAGATGTTCTCTAATTTAAAGTCCCAAAGCTAATTGCATACTTCCGACAAATGAACCAAAATCAACAGTATTCTATTCATTTTTGAGTCTGAAAAAATATATAGATAGATTTGTTCAAATGTCTGTTCTACCTTTTAACTTATCATCAGAATAAAATTTTTGAAGGGTTAGGAATCAAACTTAAACCTTCAGGTTTTTAATTTTCTAAAGAATCTTATGTTGATAGCATTATGAGGTATTGAAATCCCAGACAAGGAAAATTTTTAAACAGTATTGCCTCATATGAACAAAAAGACCACTCTATTGAGTTGAAAGTTCATCTGTAAGGATCCTTACATTCCTAGGATTCTGGTTTCTCTTCTGGGAATAGGATGGAGAAAACATACAAACACACACCACATACACACCTCCCACTATGATTGCTGTACTACCAATAATCCTGCATTTTATTTCTGCAATTTAATTTTAAGCTAAATAGTTGCTATCAGGGCCATTCTGACTCATGGTAGCCACATGTGTGTCAAAGTAAAACTTTGCTCCAGAGGATTTTGCATGGCTGATTTTTCAGAAGTAGATCACCGAGCCTTTCTTTCAAGGTTTCTTTGGGTGAACATGAAGCTCCCAACTTTTTAGTTAGCAGCTGAGTGCATTAACTGTTTGCACTACCCAGGGACATTTCTTAGAGTTTGACACTGTTTCTTCCCTCTATGTTCTTGATCAGACCAAAACTGATTTCTCAATCTATCACAGATCCAAAATCTATCCAGGAGCCTCTAAAGCTGTGCAAAGGAGTATGATGAATACTGAAATCATTCTAAAAAAAAATTTAAAAAAACCCCACAAACTTCTTTATTCAATGCTTTCGGTCTACATATGGATTTAATCTATTAAAAAAGGAATCTTTATTCACTAATATATTATGTAAGAGCCCAGAACATTTTTTCAGTGTAAGGCCATGATTTGGATCTCCCTATCCTTTTTCTTATATAAACAATATTCATATAATATCTCTGCAATATCAAGTTGTTGTTGCTTTTTTTTTAAATATGGATCATGAATTTCAAGGGAATTATGGGAACATTCAGTGTAATATGTGAATCATTCAGTGTTTTACAGAGGGAATGGAGAGCACACAGAAAAGTGATAAATGGCTTAAATGGAGATGAGTTAGTAGTTCATTTGTTATTCTTGATATTTCCCTAAAATGTCAGGTGTACAGCTAGGTGGGGCTTGTGGTATAAATTTGCCTTTGCTTAGAAACAGAAAATGAACAATTTTAGGGAGGTGGAGCCCTGGTTGCACAGTGCGTAAGAACTTGGCTGCTAACCAAAAGGTCAGCAGTTCAAATCCACCAGCCTTTTCTTGGAAACCCTAAGGGGTAGTTCTACTCTATCCTAGGGTCGCTATGAGTCGGAATTTACTTGGTTTTTTGGTGTTACTGGATGCTGAGGAAATCCAAATATTGGTTACTGCAAGAAGTAGCTACCCTGCCTAAGACTGAAGGAATTAATCCCTTGGACTAATCTTCCCTTGTATCTTTAGTTTTCTTCATTTTCCCTTGCTCCCGAAGGGGTGAGACAGTGGAGTATCTTAGATGATCTCTTACAAGATTTAAAGACCCCAGATGCTACTCACCAAAGTAGAATTTAGAACATTTTCTTTATAAACTAAATTATGCCAATTTAGCTATGTGTTCCCTGAGACCATGGTCCCCACAGCCCTCGGTCCAGTAATTCAGTCCCTTAGGGAGTTTGGATGTGTCTATGGAGCTTCCACGACCTCTCCTTGTACAAGTTGTTCTGGCTTCTCCAGCATAGTGTACTGTCTTACCCTTCACCAAAGTTACCATGTATCTATTGTCTATTTAGTGTTTTTCCATCCCCCCTCCTCACCTCCCTTGTAACCATCAAAGATTGTTTCTTTTTGTGTATAAACATTTTCATGAGTTTTTATAATAGTAGTCTCATACTGTATTTGTGCTTTTGTGATCGATTTATTTCACTCAGCATAATGCCCTCCAGATTCATCCATGTTGTGAGATGCTTTGCAGATTCATCACTGTTATTTATCGTTGCATAGGACTTCACTGTGTGTATGCACTATAGTTAGTTTATCCATTCATCTGTTGATGGATATCTAGGTTGTTTCCAACTTCTTGCTATTGTGAACAATGTTGCAATGAACACAGGTGTGTATATGTCTATTCGTGTGATGGCTCTTATTTCTCTAGGATATATTACTGGGGGTGGAATTGCTGGATCATATGGTATTTCTATTTCTAGCTTTCTAAGGACGTACCATATCATTTTCCAGAATGGTTACACCGTTCTGCATTCCTACCAGCAGTGCATAAGAATTCCAATCTCCCCACAGTCTCCCCAACATTTGTTATTTTCTGTTTTTTTTTTTAATTTGTGCCAGTAATGCCGGGGTGAGATGGTATCTCTTTGTAGTTTTGATTTACATTTCTGCAATGGCTGGTGATTGTGAGCATATCCTCTTCTGTCTGTTAGTCACTTGAGTGTGTTCATTGGTGAAGTGTCTGTTCATTTCGTTTGTCCATTTTTTAATTGGATTATTTGTCTTTTTGTTGTAGAGGTGTTGGATTTTCCTGTAGATTTTAGAGATTAGACTTTTGTCAGATTTGTCATAGCGCAAAATTTTTCCCGGTCTGTAGGTTTTCTTTTCACTCTTTTGGTGTAGTCTTTTGCAGAACATAAGTGTTTAATTTTTAGAAGTTCCCAGTTATCTATCTCATCTTCTGGAGTTTGTGTGCTGTTAGTTATGGTTTGTATTCTGTTAATGCTGTGTATTAGGGCCTCTAGAGATGATTCTATTTTTTCTTCTATGATCTTTATAGTTTTTGGTTTTATATTTAGGTCTTTGATACATTTTAAAATAGGTTTTGTGTATAGTGTGAAGTATGGGTACTCTTTCACTTTTTTGCAAATGAACATCCAGTTTTGCCAGCAGCATTTGTTAAAAAGACTGACTTTCCCCATTTGATGGACTTTGGGCCCTTGTCGAAGATGAGGTGATCGTAGGTGGATGGATTTACATCTGGGTTCTCAATTCTGTTTCATTGGTCAATGTATCTGTCGTTGTCCCAGTACCAGGCTGTTTTGACTACTATAGCTGTATAGTAGGTTCTGAAGTACGTAGTGTGAGTCCTCCAACTTTATTCTTCTTCTTCAGTAGTGCTTTACTTATTCGGGGCTTCTTCCCTTTCCATATAAAGTTAGTGATTAGTTTTTCCATCTCTTTGAAGAATGTTGTTGGTATTTGGATCGGGATTGC
>NW_004444273.1:82418-100808 GCF_000243295.1 Trichechus manatus latirostris | reverse complement strand
TGTGTTTCTAGAAATTTATCCATTTCCTCTAGGTTTTCAAATTGGTTGGAGTATAGTTTTTCATAATAGTCTGTTATGATCCTTTTTATTTCAGTTGGGTCTGTTGTAATGTCCCCCATTTCATTTCTTATTTGGGTTATTTGTGTCCTCTCCTGTTTTTCCTTTTCCAGTTTGCCCAGTGGTTTGTCAATTTTGCTGATCCTTCAAAGAACCAACTTTTAGTTTTGTTGATTCTTTCTCAAAAGAATTTATTTTTCTGTTTTCTGTTTCATTTATTTCTGCTCTGATCTTTATTATTTCCTTTCTTCTGGTGGGTGTAGGCTTCTTCTGCTGTTCTCTTTTTATTTGTTTGAGTTGTGTAGTTAATGTTTTCATTTTGTCCCTTTCTTCTTTTCTGATGTGTGCATCTATTGCTATAAATTGTCCTCTGAATCCTACCTTTGCTGTGTCCCAAAGGTTTTGGTATGACGTGCTTTCATTCTTGTTTGATTCTAGAAATTTTTTTACTCCATCTTTGATTTCTTCTATTACACAGTGTTTTTTGAACAGGTTGTTATTCAATTTCTATGTAATTTTTTTTCCTTGCTCTTCCTGTTGTTAATTTCTACTTTTATGGCATTGTAACCAGAGAAGATACTTTGTATTATCTCCATGTTTTTGATTTTGTTGAGGATTGCTTTGTGGCCTAAGATGTGGTCTATTCTAGAGAACAGTCCATGTGCATTGCAGAAGAATGTGTACTTTGCAGCTGTTGGTTGGAATGTTCTATATATGTCTATCCGGTCAAGTTGGCTGATTGTGGCCTTTAGATCTTCCGTATCTTTGTTGAGTTTCTTTCTAGATGCTGTGTTATTTATTGAGGGTGGTGTGTTGAAGTCTCCTACCATTATTGTGGAACTGTCAATTTCTCATTTCAGTGCTATTAGAGTTTCTTTTCTGTATTTTGGAACCCTATCATAGGGTGCATAGATATTTAATATGGTTTGGTCTTCATGATGGATCGTCCCTTTAATCATTTTTTAATGTCTTTGTTTGTCTTCATGGGGGATTATGTTTTAAAGTCTATTTTATCTGAGATTAGTATTCCCACTCCTGCTTCTTTTTGGTAGCTCTTTGCTTGGTATATTTTATCTATGTTTTAATTTTTAGTAAATTTACACCTTTGTTTCTAAGGTGTGTCTCTTGTAGACAGCATATTGATGGATCCTGTTTTTTTAATCCATTCTGTCACTCTGTATCTCTTTATGGGTGCATTTAGGCCATTTACATTCAGTGTGCTTACGGATAGGTGTGAGTTTATTGCTGTCATTTATTGGTGCTTTTTTTGTGGTTCTGACTTTTTCTTTGCTCCTCTTACTCTCCTGCACTGAATTCCTTTTGTTCGTAGATTTTTTTTGTTTGTTTTTGCAGATTTTGTTTTTACTGAGACTTTATATTTTTCTTCTTTATTTTTATGATTAGGTTTGTTAACTTTCTTTGTGATTACCTTGAAATTTACCCTTATTGTCCTAGATTTAAACCAGTATTTTATTACCTGGTATTGTCTTGCCTTCTTCTCCATTAGAAAGTTCTATACCTACACCATTTATTCTCTCTTATTGTTCTGATGTTGTTGTCATTTACAGATTAACCACGCTAGTTCCCTGTTGTAAATCTTTTAGTTTTGATTAATCCTTGAGAGATAATTTCCTATGGCTGGTGTGGTCTTGTGTCCTAGAGTCAGGCTGTCATCTGATGTTTTTGTTCTCAAACAGAAGGACTCCTTTTAATACTTCTTGTAAGTTTGGTTTGGTTTTTTACATATTTCCTTAATTTCTTTTTATCTGGAAATGTCCTAATTGCATCATCATATGTGAGCAGTAGTTTGCAGAATATGTTATTCTTTGTTGGTAATTTTTTTTCTTTCAAGGTTTTATATATGTCATGCCTTCTTACCTGCATGGTTTCTGCTGAATAATCTGAGCTTAGTCTTATTGTTTCCCCTTTGTATGTGACCTTTTATTTTTCTCAAGCTGCTCTCAGGATTCTTTCTTTGTCTTTAGTTTTAGTTAGTGTGATTATGATATGCCTTAGTGATTTTATTTTGGGGGCTATCCTATATGGGGTTTGTTGAGCTTCTTGGATGGTCAGCGTTTCATGTTTCATGATATTAAGGAAGTTTTCTGTCAACAATTCTTCAATGACCTTCCCTACGTTTTCTCCCCCTTTTCTGGAACTCTGATCAATTGAAAATTTTCTCTTTTGATTTTATCCCATGTAATTCTCAGGGTTTCTTCATTTTTCTTCATTCTTTTCTCTAATTTTTCCTGAAACAAAGTGCTAGACAAAGATTTGTCTTCAGTTTCACTGATCTTGTCTTCCACTGTTTCAAACCGGTTCCTCAGATCCTCTATTGCATTTTTTGAAATCTTGTTTATCTTTTGGATTTCTAATTTCTGTTTTTATATGATTTCTAGTTGTGAATTTATTTTGACATTTTGTTCCTGTATTATTTTCCTGAATTCTTCCATTGTTTTGTCTGTCTTTTCCATGATTTTTGTCTGCCTTTTCCATGATTTCATGTATTTTTTGTCATTTTTTTCTGCTTTTTCCTTCAACTCTTGGATAGCTCTGAATATTAGAGATTTGAATTACCTATCAAGTGCCTTTTCTTCTGCTGGAAGGTCATCTGGTGTTTTATTTTGGATGCTTACTAGAACCATCCTGTCCTTTTTTTATATATGTTTTGATATTGTCTGCTGTCTTTGGGACATTTAATAGTTATTTTCTTTCTTCGTTGATTGTAGATTTATTTGTCTCGTACTGATTTTTTTCTTTTATTTGGTCATATCTGGGCAGGCATGCTGTGCGTTCTTTGTTGTTTGCTCATCTGTGGGCATGATACTTCTCACCGTGTTGTCCAATGGGCAGGGCCCCAGTTGCTATGGTGCTGCGGGGCAGGGCCAGCTGAAGGGGAGGTGCTGGGATGGGTTGTTTGTCGCACATACTGGGGCTGACAGGGTGAGGCTGGGGGTCAGTGCAGGATAAGTTCTGGTAGGCCATGCCTGTGTTGCTTGGGGGTGTGATGTTCAGCACACAGTGCATTATAGCAGGAGGGGGGGAGGTAGTGAAGTGTGGATCTAAGTGAGAATGGGAAAGAAGAGAAAGAGGAGAGAGAAACAGGAGTCAACAACAACAACAAAAAAGTGCTGAGGGAGCCTGCCACTGGAGTGACACAGTCCCGGGGAAGCCATGTGCCGGTGGCTTTCTAGGCAGGTGGTGAAGCACAGCTGGTCAAGAAAGGATATATACAGCACACGCAGCTAGATGGGCAAGAGAAAGGAAAGGAAGGGAGAGAAAGAGAATAAACTAGACTGAAAAAAAAGGGAGACAGAAAGGCACACATGGCTAGGTGGTTGGGGGAAAGGAATGAAGGAATGTAGAGAGAAACAAGAAACCTAGAAGGGGGAAAAAACAGATGCCAGGTGGTTGAGAGGAAGGAAAGGAAGTGAGGTAGAAAGGGACAATAAACTGTGGGGAAAAAAAGGAAAAACGAAAGAAAAAAAATGCCTCAAGGGAGCCCATTGGAAGCGAGTCCCCAGCTGAGCAGTGCTGCATAGCCCTACCAGGAGGGGTGGAGAAGGCACACTGCCAGGTGTTCAGAAGAAGGGTAAGGAAGGGAGGTAGAGAGAGACAAGAATCAGAGAAAAAGAAGAAAGACAAAAAGAAAAATGCCCCAAGGGTGCCCACTGGAAGTGAGTCCCCAGCTGGGTGGTGCTGCACACCCTGTCAAGGAGGAGCAGACATGGCACATGACACCAGGTGTTCAGGAGAAGGGTAAGGAAAGAAGGTATAGACAGACAGGAAACCAGTAAAAAAAGAAGAAAATAAAGAAGAAAAAAATGCCCCAAGGGAGGCTACCAGAAGCAGGTCCCCAGCTGAGTGGCACTGTACAGCCCCTCAAGAAGGAATGGAGGTGGCACATGTCACCAGGTGTTCAGGAGAAGGGGAAGGAAGGAAGGTAGAAGGAGACAAGAAATTGAGAAAGGAAAAGAAGAGAGAAAGAAAAAGAAAAAAAAAAAGATGCCCCGAGGGGGACCACTGATGTGGTGGCATGGACCAGGGAAATGTCTCCCCAGCTGCACTGCACTGCACAACCCATCTAGAAGGAGCAGAAATGGCACATGGTGCCAGATGTTCAGGAGAGAAGAAGGGAAGTATAGTAGAGAGAGATAGGAAATTGAGAAAAGAAAAAAAATCCCCAAGGGAGCCCACCGACTTGGTGGTGTGGACCAGGAAAGTGGCTCCCAAGCTGCTAGGCTCTGCACAGCCCATTTGGAAGGGGCAGAGATGGCATACAGTGCCAGGTATTCAGGAGACAGGAAAAGAAGGAAAGTAGAGAAAGATGAGAAACCGAGAAATGAAGAAAAACAAAAAGAAAAAAATGCCCCCAGGGATCCCATCAGTGACCAGGGATGTGGCTCCTAGGCCTCAGGGCACAGTCCATCTAAAAGGAGCAAAGACTGCATACAGCACCAGGTATTCAGGACATAGGAAAAGGAGGAAAGTAGAGAGAGATGAGAAATGAAAAAAAGAAAATGAAAAAAAGAAAAAGGCCCCAGGGATCTCACTGGCATGGCGGTGTGGACTGAGAAAGTGATTCCCCATCCAAGCGGTGCTTCACAGCCTGTTAAGAAGAAGCAGAGATGGCAGACGGAGCCAGGTGCTAGAGAGAAAGGAAGGGAAGGAGGTGAGAAAGAGTGAAGAAACCAAAAGACGCAGAAAAAAGTAACAACAGCAACAAAGAAATGGCACTGAAGGAGCTGGCTGGTGTGGGTGGGGCAAATCCAAGCGGCACAGGGGGCCAGCCCCTCCCTGGTCGAGCAACCTCAGCCCACTGGGAAGTGACAGAGACCCAGCAGGGGGAAGAAGGGTGGGGAGTGGTAAAGCATGTATCACTGGATACCAGGTGCTCTATCGCCTGCTGGGAGCTGTGCGAAGCTGCTTTCCCTTACTCCCTGTCACCTGGACTCCAACAGGAGTCCAACATGGAGAATCCATGCTGTGTTAGCTGATAAGCGACCTCCACTCTGCATCTCTCCTCCCTCTCTGTTCTGTCAGTTTCTTACTCCACTTGGTGCTTGGTTGAGTTCTTTTTCTCTTCATTCAATGCTTAGGGTTCCAGGATTGATGTTTGTCTCTGTTTTACTTAGTTTTTTGGGCCTTTGCTGTGGAGGGATGGCATGGTGCTTCTGCCTATAGTGTCATGTTGGCTCCACCTCAGAATGTGAGTTTCTTATCAGTCCTACCTACCAATTGTTCCCACTAACAGAATATTATAGGAACCTAGATATTTAGAGAGTATGTAATCCTCAGTTGCAATATTAAGGAGCAGAGTATAGAAGGGTGAGCTTGGAAGTGTGAGAAAAATGGCCATCACAGTCCACCCATTTGGTTACTCAGCATCTGTAATACTTCTTTCTAAGCATATTTAATTTCCATAAAACACTAATAACAATTCAGTGCAACCTCCTAATGAAATGGAACTACTTTTCACTCAAATGAAGACATTTTCATCCTCTCTTGATAAATGTTAGACTCAAAGTCCCAATAGTCACTGTATCCCTCACTGAAGTGCTGATGATTCTATTTCGACTTGAACACAATCCCATCTGAATATTCTGTTACCTAAAGACTCATTTAAAAAGTTAACCAAAAACAATTCTTACATAAAATAATACGAGAAATGAGAAGAGATGAATTTAGTCAGCATTTTAAAATATATACATAACAATGAATGAAGGAAATATACATAAAAGTTTCATTATGTTTATGTCTTATAACTTGTCGCAAAGGTGTAGTTGATGGTTACAACTTCATTGTCTTCTTGCATATTCCATGTGCCCTTTGCCCTCAGCCAGTACCTCAGCTGTTTGAAGGGTTTTTTTTTTTTTTTTTTAACCTATATCTTCGTTCCTTAAGGGGCTGAATCCTCAATAATTCTGTCTTTATTTAGTATTTATTGCTTTTCATTAACTTACTATTGAATGGAAATTTAAGGGGTTTGCCAGAAAATTATCTGAGTTTAAGACAAAGTACTCTGTACTCAATTGTGTAGCATTAGTCCAATTTCTCCTTGATAACTGTGATCAATCACACAGCCTATGCAGTAACTTCCTTTTGTCTTCTGGTACAGTGTCATAAACAGCTATAAATGGACAAGTGTAAGTAACAAAAAATAATGCAATAAACATTACTCAAGAAGCATTATCAGGTCTTCTGATAGAAGCATTCCTTCCTTTGGAATTCCAAAGGAAGGAATGCTTCTAAAGCAACATCTAAAATGGGCAGAGTTCAAAGTTAAGGTCATGACAAGGTGATGAGAAGCAAAAACGGTAAGAATGGGTAATTAATGCTGTGTCAGAGACCAGTATGGAAATCAGAAACTACACTAGTCATTTCAAATGGAGAGTTTTTTTATTGACAGTTGATTGCACAGCTATTTGAAGATGAAAATAAAATAAAATAAATGCTGAGATAACCCAGATATTAGTAAGTGCAGGAATCTGTTACCATCCTGAAGGCTAGGGGAACTGAAGAAAAGTACCTAACAGCTCAAAACAGGAACCCCTGCATGGCTGATTTTCATATTTCTCAAAGGGCATAATAGAGCTGGGGTTAGAAATGCCAAAGAAACTGGTAACCTGAGGGTGGATCTTGCAGGACATTGCAGGACATGTCAAGGACTTTGAATTTTATTTTGAGTAAGATGGAAAGCTATTGAAGGATTTTGTGAAGAGGACTATCTTGATATGATTTCTGTTTTTAAGAGATTGCTGTAGTTTCTCTGTAACTTTTAGGGGCCGGTTCCCATGTCTGGGACAAAAGATCAGATAAGGATCTGATGACTCGTGGAAATAATGATGTGAGGAGTGGTTGGAATCTGAATACATTTTAAACGTTGTTGTTGTTAGATGCCTGACTTAGTTATCTAGAGCTGTTATAACAGAAATACCACAAGTGGGTGGCTTTAACAAACAGAAATTTATTCTCTCACAGTCTAGGAGGCTAGAAGTCCAAATTCAGGGTGCCAGCTCTAGGGGAAGGCTTTCTCTCTGTGTCAGCTCTGGGGGAAGGTGCTTGTCGTCAATCTTCCCCTGGTCTAGGAGCTTCTCAGTGCAGGGACCCTGGGTCCAAATGATGTGCTGCACTCCCAGCACCTCATTCTTGGTGGCCATGAGATCCCTCTCCTCTCTGCTCACTCTCTATTTTATCTCTCAAAAAAGATTGACTAAAGATACAACCTAATCCTACAGTTGAGTCTTGCCTTATTGACATAATTGCCTCTAATCCTGCATCATTAACATCATAGAGATTAGGATTTATAACACATAGGATAATCACATCAGATTTCAAAATGGTGGATAACTACACAATACTGGGAATCATGGCTTAGCCAAGTTGATATACATTTTTGGGAGACACAATTTAATCCACATCAGTGCCATAGAGTCAGTTCTGATTCATAGTGAAACCATGTACAACAGAATGAAACACTGCTTGGTCTTGTGCCATCCTCATAATCATTGTTATGTTTGAGCCCACTGTTGCAGCTACTGTGTCAATCCGTCTGGTAGAGGATCTTCCTCTTTTTTGCTGACCCTCTACTTTACCAACCATGATATCCTTTTCCAGAACTAGTCCCTCCTGAAAACATGTCCAAAGTACATGAGATGAACTCTTGCCCTCCTTGCTTCCAAAGAGCACTCTGACTTTATTTCTTCCAAGATAGACTTGTTAGTTCTTCTGGCAGCCCATGTGTCATGGATTGAATTGTCTCCCAGAAATATGTGTCAGCTTGGTTAGGCCATGATTCCAAGCATTGTGCAGTTGTCCTCCACTTGTGATTTTCCTATGTATTATAAATCATAATCTTTGCCTGTGGTTAAAGATGATTAGGGTAGGATAAAACATCCTTGCTCAGGTCACATCCCTGATCCAACGTAAAGGGAGTTTCCCTGGGGTGCGGCCTGCACCACCTTTTATTTTACAAGAGACAAAAGGAAAGGGAGGGAAGCAGAGAGTGGGGGACCTCATACCACCAAGAAAGCAGTGCTGGGAGCAGAGCACATCCTTTGAACCCAGGGTTCCTGCACGGAGAAGCTCCTAGTCTAGGGAAAGATTGATGAGAAGGACTTTCCTCCAGAGCCGACAGAGAAAGAGTCTTCCCCTGTAGCTGACATCCTGAATTTGGACTTCTAGCCTGCTAGACTGAGAAAATAAATTTCTCTTTGTTAAAGCTATCCACTTGTGGTATTTCTGTTACAGCAGCACTAGATGACTAAGACACCGTGGTATATTCAATATTCTTTGCCAAAACCATAATTCCAAGGCATTAATTCTTAGGTCTTTCTTATTCATTGTCTAGCTTCTGCTTGCATATGAGGCAGTTGACATCTTGCTTTTCAACGCTTTAAAGAGGTCTTTTGCAGCAGATTTGCCCAATGCAATATGTCATTTGATTTTTTGACTACTGTTCCCACGGATGTTGATTGTGGATCCGGTAAAATGAAATCCTTGACGACTTCAGTATTTTCCTGATTATCATGGTATTGTTTACTGGTCCAGTTGTGAGGATTTTTGTTTTCTTTATGTTGAGGTAAAACTATCAAAAGGTAAAACTAACAAAATTGGCCACTGTATTAGATGTGTGTTGTGGGAGAAAAAGTCCTGGTGTTGCAGTAGTTAAGAACTTGGCTGCTAACCAAAAGGTCAGCAGTTCAAATCCACCAGCCAATCCTTGGAAACCCTGCAGGGAAGTTCAACTCTGTCCCTTAGGGTCAGTATGCATTATAATCAACTGATGGCAATGGGTTTACAGGTGGGAGAAAAATAGGTCAAAGGTGACATCCAGGTTTTCGTCTTGAACAGCTGAAAGTCTTGGCTTTAAGGTATTTTGGGAGAAACAGATTAATCTTTTTCCAAAATGTCATATGATACTGTGTATATTGGTCTGTGATATTAAGAGTATATAAAATAAAAAGATAAATTGTAATTTAATTAATTATAGAGTATTCAAATAGAAATATATGAAATAGATAGTAAAAGTCTCAAACTGAAAACAGAATTATTTTAACCATGAAATGATACTACTATTGTAATATGATAAATAATATAGTTTCCCGATGATGACTTTGAACAACATCAACTAATAGAACATTAAGTGAAAAAGCAAGAAAAAATGTCATAAGCAGTATCATTCCAATTTTAAAAATACATATGAATTTGCACACAAAATCATGAAATAAAATATATGATTTTTTTATCTTATGTGATTTTTTTTATCTGTAGAATTTCTAATTTGGATTTTCCAAATTCTCTAAAGAGAAAAACATAGGTAGATAACAGCTTAAACACGAAAATCACAGGTAGATTTATGTGCCTTACTTTTACTTCAAAAGTTCTTCCCATGTCCTACAATCAACTCATAGAGTTTGATCAATATATTATATTGATAACTTGATGAATTTTTCTCTTTAAAATACTTTATCTCCATTATATCTTTCGTATGCTGGTATGAGGAACCTGAATCAGCCAGTTACCAATTCCTACCAAGATATGACATGACCTTCTCATATGTATCTGTCAATTCTTCAGGTAGGAGAAAACTTGCCAATTCTGTTTTATTTTAGCAAAATATTCCCATAAGGAGAAATTTGCAGGATGTGGCAAAGCAAATTTTATATGACTTTTGTTTGTAAAAATATGCTCTATATACATGATTTCTCTCCTTAATAATACTTCATTTATTGAGATAGATATTTCATATTTTTGATTAAGAAACTCAGCTATTGAGGGTCTAAGGATGACAGTCAAATAATGTTGAAAGGTTAAAAATATTGTCTTAGTGTGAACGAGCTTTAAGTGACTTATGTCTGTTTAGTCTAATGAAAAAAAAATCATACAAAAGCATAATAACATCCTCATAAAAGCAAAATAAAAAGGATAAAGAAAATGGAGCTCAATGGTCCTATTTCCTATTCTCAATGAAAATGGAAAAAGTGAAGGAGCTAGATCAGCATTGCAGTAAATACAAGGAAACAGGCATCCTCTAATTCCTCTTTAAATATGTGAAAAGTCATTTCCGATTTTGTGAACACATACTAGGTACATATTATATATTATGTTGCTTAGTTAACAAACAAGTTTTCAAATACACCACCATAATATTGAAAATAGAATTGATCTGGGAAATAATCTTGTCTAACACCATTATTTTAACATCAATAAAGCTTGCTAAAGAATCAATGGAAACACTTAATAGTCATAGTATAAAAAGCTGGTTCTGGAATTTAGAGGAAACAGTACTGGCTCAATGAATTATTTGGTTTGGTTTTTATTAAAGATATCATAAAAAAATGACTATCCTCAAATCCTTTTAAAGTTGACAGCGTCAGATATGTTTCTTCAAACAATTGTTTAAGGACGTGATATAAGGGCATATTCTAAAACTAACTGATAAAATAGTGTGAATGAATACCGAAATCAGATGTCATCCTTCAAGGGTTGTAAAATTATGCTGTTATAAGCCTGTATCCTGTTTTCAGAAATGATCATACTAGGCCAATGAACACAGGCAACCCGGGCTGGAAAGGGGGAGAGTGCTGTCATATTTTGGGGATTGTAACGAATGTCACAAAACAATATGTGTATAAATTTTTGAATGAGAAACTAACTTGAGCTGTAAACTTGCACCTAAAGCACGACTAAAAAAAAAAGAAAGAAAAAGAAATGATCATAGTAGGTTGGTGATGGCTGTGAGACTTCCAAAAAGATATTGAAACGCATTTTTATTATTTTAAAATAATACAAATTTATACTGCAGTCTAAAGTTGTCAATCCTTTCTTGTTTATTTTCTCACAATTACACAATGGAGTCAGTAATCTTCATTTTCTAGATGGCAACATGAGGCACGTGGGAGTATGCCCCGCGGACACCCTTTTAGCTCAGTAATGAAGTCATTACTGAGGTTCACACTTCATCCAAAAATTAGACAGGGCCATAAAACAAAATGAGACCAAAGGGGCACACCAGCCCAGGGGCAAGGACAAGAAGGTAGGAAGGTACAGGAAAGCTGGTAATAAGGAACCCAAGGTCGAGAAGGGAGAGCGTTGATATGTCTTGGGGTTGATAACCAATGTCACAAAACAATATGTGTACTAACTGTTCAGTGAGAAGCTGGTTTGTTCTGTACACCTTCATCTAAAATACAATTTAAAAAATGAGGCACATGGTCACACAATGAAGTACGTGATTAAACCTGGATATAACCTTAGAGTTTATAATTCTGAATCATGCATTATTAATTCACTCAGCATATATTTATTAAATACCTACAATGTGCTAGATGTCTTCTAGAGTCTAGAAAAAGAGAGAGTACAGATACAGTTTTTGTCCTCATGGAACCTATCTTAGAAGAAATCAGTCCAAAAAAAAGGAAGTAAATACATAGTTTAATTTCAGATAAAAATAATGTAAAAAGAGAGGCTATGATTCCCAGAAGTAATGGATGTAAATGGGGATTACTTTTGCTAGACTGATGAGGAAAGTGATGTTCGAGAAGAGAACTAAATTCTAAGAAGGCAGAAAGTAGGTTTTTCTTTCTTTGTTTTTTATTATTTTTAGGGTTTTGTCCTTTGATCCCTATGGATACCAAGGGGGCAGGAATGGACACGAGGCTTGAAAGGTTGCTGCAGTAGTTCAGAAGAAAGACTATCCATATAAATACATTCATATATATATATATATATATATATATATAGTTGTTGTTAGGTGCCGTCAAGTTGGTTCCGACTCACAGTGACCCTATGTAAAACAGAACAAAACACTGCCCGGTCCTGTGCCGTCCTCACAATCTTTGCTATGCTTGAGCCCATTGTTGCAGCCACTGTGTCAATCCATCTTGTTGAGCGTCTTCCTCTTTTTCACGGGCCCTCTGCTTTACCAAGCACGATGTCCTTCTCCAGGGACTGACGCCTCCTGACAACATGTCCAAAGTATGTGAGATGTATTCTCACCATCCTTGCTTCCAAGAAGCATTCTGGCTGTACTTCTTCCAAGACAGATTTTTTTTGTTCTTTTGGCCATCCATGGTATATTCAATATTCTTAGCCAACACCATAGCTCAAAGGCATCAGTTCTTCTTCGGTCTTCCTTATTCATCGTCCAGCTTTCACATGCATATGAGACTATTGCAAACACCATGGCTTGGGTCAGGTGCACCTTAGTCTTCAAGGTGACAGCTTTGCTTTATATATGTATGTATGTATTTAATGTAGCAATTATTTAGGCTTTTGAAATGCTGAAGTTCTGAAAATCCCTTCTTCTGCATTCTATTAACCAAAGGAAGTCACAAAGTCAGCCCAGATTCAAGAAATGGTAAATAGATTTCATCTTTTAATGTACAAAGAGTTCCCCTATATGCCTTATGTAGTCTCCCCAGTTGTTAACATCTTGCATTACAGTGGTACATTAGTCACAACTAAAGAACCAGCATTATATTACTTATATTACTAATATATTATAATTAGTTCCATATATTATTAATAACTAAATGTCACACTTTATTTGGATTTCGTTTAGTTTGTTCCTAATGTCCATTTCTGTTCCAAGATACTATCTAGGGTACCACATATATTCTGTGAAAAGTCAAATTCTCTGACTTACTCTTTTTATATTTTAGCCTCTAGCATGGAGTCTGGTATTTTATAAGAACTTATTTTTTTTTTAAGACCTACACAGGTAAATCAATTATTTCAGTCTATCTTCACAAACTTTTCTATCTGAGAAAGGTCAAAATATGTGTCTTTCAAAATCAAATAATCAAAGAACAAATAACATATTTGGTGGTAAACATATTAAGTGTTTGGAGACCCTGGATGGTCTAAACAGTTAACAGCAAATTTGTCTGCTAACCAGAAGGTTGAAGGTACAAGTTCACCTAGAGGTGCCTCAGAAGAAATCCTAGCTATCTACTTCTGAAAAATCAGCCATTGTAAATCCCATGGAGAACAGTTCCACTCTGATACACATGGGGTCTCCATGAGTCTGAGCTGACACAATGGGAACTAGCATATTAAGTGTTTAAGTTGATTTGCTCCTGCTTCTTTGTCTCTATGTCTGTTAATCATCACAGTAAACCAAGCAGAAATGATTTTCTAGTCATTGAAGAAGTGTGTGTGTGTATATGTGTCTTGAGTTTCCCTATGAGCTTATCCTTGATTGGCGGTAGTTAAGGAACCAATCCACTAGAGGCATGGTCAGTTCCTTCTGGCTGTGTCAATACATCATTTTCATTTTTGTTATTTTCATTATATTTCTTCCACCAGATTCCTACAACTACAAGCTAGGAAGGTGAAAGTTTAATAAACACTTAACCACCCTGTTAAAACCTAATAAATAATTTTAAGCTGTATTGGGCTCAGTAATTGCTAGTTAAAAGAGAGAGAGAGAAAGAGGGAGGAAGAACAAATCAATTTTGCTTTCCAACACTGTGAAGATGATTTTCAGTAGTGCTTAAGAACTAGAGGGGGGAAAGTGATTGATAAGGTAATTAAATGATAAAAAGTATCAGGCAAGGATGCAGAAAAAGTACAAATGAGGAAAATGATCAAGTATGCTTGATCTAAAAAAATTACAGTTTCAGATCATATAAATTATAATTCTTGGAGCAGAAAAGAACTCTGTTCTTTTCAAAAGCTTTTTTTTTTTTTTTTTTTTTTTTTTAAGGAAATCACTATAGGTATGCTTTCTCTTCCTCTAACTTTTTCCTTCCCTCCTACTATTATCATGATTTTAAAACAACACAATTACTTCAGCATTCATGCCATTTTTCCAGTTAGATTTATGCCTTTTGTTCAGGAATCAGGAATCTTTAAAATATTAATAATTATCATTTCCTTGTTTTGCATCATTTTTGTGGATTATTACAAGTACCATGCAAATCAGCCACGTTAACAATGGGTAATTGTGAAGTGTCACACATACTGAACAAAAAATGAATAATTGTTATAGATTACAGACATTAGTGTAGTATTTCATATCTAGGTAAACTAAAGACATTTCAGTTACAGTAGGATACTCTATACTATAGAACTTTAGTGTCTAATTCACGGATATCAAATTGAACCCTTAGTGAAACGTGTTACATTGTTCATGCTACTAGAGTATAATTTAAATTTATTTTGAAGCAGAATATGGACATTAGCAAATAGGACTAAGAGAATTAATTTAATCACTAAATTCATAGCCGGTTTCAGCAACATTAGTGGCATATGGTATTAGTGGCATATGGATACCAGTAACATTATTAGTGTGTTGTTTTAAGCAGATAAGTTTGTGGTAATTTGTTCTGCAGCAACAGAAAACTAATACAGATAATCACTTCTGCAAGCTCCAACCACCTCTCTGATTCTGAACCCATATAGTCACACTTTCCTCTTATAATCTTGAATGGATGTTTTTCTAAATCTATCTAAGGATAGTACATTATACATCTTTCAATCTCCTTTGTACAATGTCCAGTTAACACTTCACCCTCACCACCACCTCACCTTTCTTTTACCACCTCCTATCTATCTAACAAAACCCTGCAGTATGTATAGCAGCTTAATGATGTCCTTAAAACCCCATGGTCTGGCTGTCCCTTGGGAACTCTGCTGAGTATAAGCAAGGATAGATAGCTCCACTTGCTACTAGCAAGGGTCTCACAGCCACAAAGGAAACAGCCTTAGAATGAAACCAACACAGATGAGGAAAAGAAAGGTCTTGTATCCCGAGGACATCATGGAGCTACTGATCACATTTCACCAAGAGAGCTTTCTACTCCCTGGACTTCTAGTTAGATAAGATAATATGTATCTTTAATGACTAAGACAGTGTCCATGCACAAATTTTTGTAGCTTGCAGCTGAATACTGTTACATACAGCTTGTAAGTGACAGATCCAGAAATCAACATTCAAGTCTATTTAACTCCGGAGACTCACTTTTAACTATGCTGTAAAGTATCAATAAACTGCAATGACAGAAACAGAGAGATACAAACAGAAACTCAGCCTAAACATCAAAACACTCCTTCAGTCTGTGGTGAAGATGGGTTAATGCACTCCGCTCACCCACTAACCCAAAGTTTGGTGGTTTGAGTCCATCCAGAGACATCTCAGAAGAAATGTCTGGCAATCTACTTCCTAAAAATATGCCACTGAAAACTCTATGGAGCACAATTCTACTCTGACACATGTGAGGTTGCCGTGAGTCCCAGTCAACTAGATGACAACTGCTAACAGCAACTGATCAGTCTGACTGAGCCATCTTTGGACACAAACCCACACTTAAACCAGTATAAGTAAGCAATGGAATGCCACAAAGTGACTGTTTTCAACTCCTGCTCCTAGAACACGGGGCTGATGAGATGACCTTCATCTGAAATATGTGGCTGTGTGGAGGAGAGGGGGCTTTCTTTTTTTAACATAATCTAGTTCTGGTGGGAAGATATAATGGGAGCAGTAGGGATGGTAAGGAGGCAACAATTATTATCCATTATGATGTGTAATCTTGGATAAATTATTTAAATTCTCTCAATCTTATTTTTATCGTTGTTGTTGTTAAATGGCAGCAATAATAGTATTTATTTCTTAGGTTTCCTGTAGTGATTAAATGAAATGATGCATGTAATATGCTCCATGCACTACCTAATACATTCTAAAATTTCAGTCAACCTTAGGAATTATTAGGTATTTTTGTTCATTTACCTCCACATTTTGAAAGAAATTCCAGAGTGTGCTTTCTCCAGATTCACATTCCACCCTTCCCCAACCATCTCTGCATCCCTGGATTTTAACCCTCATGACCTGCATCAGTAAATTCCCCTGCTTTGTAGCTTCTGGATGGCTCTAACCAATGTGAAATATAGGCAGATCAGAGGGAGGGAGGCAGAAGGAAATTTGGGTGTTTATTTGCCAGGCAGGCTTCATCTCTTTGAGTCATGATGGATTGATTGCATCAACTCACAACTTCTTTCTGACCTCCCTCAGCATAGAGATAATTCTCTTCAGATCGTAATAGTTACTCTGTTTCTTTGCTTATTTAGCCCCAGGTGTTTACAGTTCTCTGAGGAAACCCTGTTGGTTTCCATACACTTGACTACGCCTTTGCTCTGCTAAATTCTTCTCAAATTACCTATTTGAGGGTACCTTGCATTTACTACTATGACCTTGACTGATTACTCTCACTTGTATTACTTTTTCAATTTTCTAAAAATCAATTCTGCTTTTACTGCTTCTAGTGATAATTTTAAATAAGATAGATTAAAAAAACACAATACTGTTGCTGTTGAATCCAATTCCGACTCATAGCAACCCTATAGGACAGAGTAGAACTGCCCCATACAGTTTCCAAGGACAACATGGTGGATTCGAACTGCTGACCTTTTAGTTAGCAGCCATAGCTCTTAATCACTGCACCACCAGGGTTTCCAAATTCGATATAGCATGTTTAAATATATTGCCCATTTTATTTATTCCAGATCAATTATCATCTGTGTACCTTCTCTTCTCCTTATATCTCTTTATATCTCCTTATATCTCTTTATATCTTCTCATATCTTATATCTCCTCTTTATATCTCTTTCAAACAGGCCACGTTTTCTTGTATATATTGAGAATTTCAAGGATTTTAAATTTTTTCTTCTACTATTTGTAATATATAATTTTCAAGGTTTGAGCCTCTGTATGAATTCTTGGAAAAAAATATATTTTTAATTTTGTTACAGTGCATTTTGGTAGATATAATGAACATGTGTCATGATTGTGTTCACTTACACATTTTGACCACCTTTATTTCATTTAAGAATTTCCCACAGTAACTTCTATGTTTTAAAGATTTAGCCAGGAACTCATATTCTCAACCTGCTTGGCAGATAGGGCACAGGCATGTGATAAGAGACTCTACTGGCAAAATGAGGTGATAAGCTCCATACAGAATCTATTTCATAGTGGAATACCACTAGAGGTGTCTGGCTTTTGGGCAGCAGCAATGAAGTTTGGAGCCTAACATCAGCCATTCAACCTATCAAGTTTATGCCAACTGCAGAGTTAGTACAGTCTTCATTGGAGCAGTCCTAGAATGTGGCAGGAGTACCGATAATCCTCCATGCCCTAAATTTGTCTCTTTTGGAGATTCTTAGGGCTACCTATTTTCATATATACATTTTTTTCTCATTAAATTGTTTCTTTTGTCCATTATGAATCCTGACCATTACTGTAGGATTATTATTTTTGTTTATTCGTACCTTAATGAAGATAAATCTCTCCAGACACTGTCTTTGCCAACAGACAGGTTGTGTGAATTTGTTTTGGCTTCGCTCAATGTACATTTGTGTGTTAGTAGAATTTCTTTTCTGAGATTTTTGGTCTGATGTCACATGACATCCTAGCTGATAGCTCCATTTCTAATGCCTAAGAGACATTTTTCTATTATGCCTCTCCGCTGAACAGAATTGAAATATTATCCTACCCAACTAACTGGTCTTTTGACAGGCCGAATTGATGAATTATCTTAAAAATTACAATTCCTAGAATGTGTTCATTTGAGGAAATCTTCCTCTTTCTTCCCCACCCTTCAGATCTTTACCTTTCTCAAAAAGCTGTTGCAGAATGAATACTCACTCTTAGACAAGAACTAGTGCCCCTAAGATAAGGTAAAGAAATTGGAGGTACAGTATTATTCCACCTTCACACTGGCTGCCTTGCTAGAAAGCAAAGATGAGTTTGTGCTTCTAAATGTGTTTCTCCATTCAGCATGATCTTTCTTGAATTTGTTGAAAATTCCTTATTAACCTTAGAGACACAGTCTATCAAAAATGCGGGAATACCATGGCATGTAAATTTTGGTTTCTACCATTGTCCGAGCTTTATCTTATTTTCCCACTTCTATTTCTGTTGCCACAGTTCATCCTCAAGTTTTAAGTTTTTTGTAAGTTTGAAACATGTATCTTTGCATAACTCATTAAATCCTTCATGTTTTAATTTTTGGAGCATTTCAAGGCAGGAAGAAAAACATTAAAGAAGAATCAATTATCTTTCAACTTCTCTAAACTTCTTTGAATATGTTGATGGTAAGTCTTACTTTTGGTGACAGTATTATTTTTTGTCTTTTACTTTTTTTTCTTTTGATTTTGTATGTATGTCTATGTAAAAGTAGAGTTAAAACCAAAATAAAAGTTGTTGCCATTGAGTCAAGTCCGACTCAGAGACTCTATAAGACGGAGTAGAACTGTCCCATAGAGTGTCCAAGACTGTAATCTACATGGAAGCAGATTTACACATCTTTTTCCCATGGAGTGGCTGGTGGG
>NW_004444273.1:80164-82318 GCF_000243295.1 Trichechus manatus latirostris | reverse complement strand
CACATCTTTCTCCCATGGAGTGGCTGGTGGGTTTGAACCACTAAACTTTTGGTTAGCAACCAAGCTTTTAACCACTCTACCACCAGGGCTCCTAAAAGTGGGCTTAAGATGTGGTAAAAAAACAGTTAGCTATGTAACCCTCCCTATTTTAAATTAAAAGTTTGGCCATTTTTTGAAGGGAAAAAAAGTTAAAAAGCCAATTACGATGAACCTGGGGATGAAAGAAGAGTACTTATGCCAAAATTAGATAAGCAGAGTAATAGAGATTACTTTAAAAGCTAAGGATGAATTTTTTCCAGATATTTGTCTTCATCACACCTGTCCCTGAATAAAATGTCACAATATCAGAAAACAAGGTCAAGATAGGGAGACATAGGTTGAAATTCTGGCTCTGTTACTGCAATATAACCTTGAGCTAGTAACTTAATGTCTTTTATTTTGTGTCCCCAATTATAAATTGGAGATAATTTTTAACTCGTGTGTTTTAGTTTAAATGATATGAGAAATGTTACAATACAATGTTCAGATTCTAGAAGTAGGCATTGTATAAATGCCTGTTAAATTTGAAACTCAGACCCTGGATAGTACATAGCTGTGGGTCCTCCACTCTTCATTGTAGAAGCCATCTGTTTTCCTTCCCAATAGAGTCAAGTGTGAAAAGGCTAAATCTGTTCATAAACATTGCATCTACACTATTTCTTGATTTACTCAACATGCTCCGAGAATCTCCCAGATTTCATTCTCTCCTTGACAAAGTAGTATTCTGAATTTAATGATAATTATTTCCTGTTTTGTTTAGTTTCTCTTTCTCTCTCTCTATATATATACATAAAATTTATCAACATATTTTTCAAGTTTTGCCTCCTTTTACAATTTTATGTGAATGGAATAATACTGAAGATATTATTTAGTGGGATATTTTTTAAATTATATTTAATGCATTATTTGAGAGATAATCTTTGCTGATGCATATAGCTACAGTTGATTTATTTTTACTATTGTATAATATTCCATTGTATTCCAACACTGCTATATTTTTATCCTTTAGCCTGATAAAGGCCTTTAAATTTTTTTTTCCTTCAAATATTTGCTATCTAAAAATAATGCTTCTCTGAATATCCTTCAATATGTCTCCTGATGCACATTTACAAGTGGGTCTCTAGTGTGACATACTTGTATATGTATATTTGTAAATATGGAAACCCTGGTGGCATAGTGGTTAAGGGCTACGTTTGCTAACCAAAAGGTCAGCAGTTCAAATCCACCAGGTGCTCTTTGGAAACTCTATGCGGCAGTTCTACTCTGTCCTATAGGGTTGCTATGAGTTGGAATCGACTCCAGGGCAACAAGTTTTGGTATTTATAAAAATATATACAAGGATAAGTCAAAAAGTATTGCTACAAAATCTTAGAAACATTTATTAAACAAAAATATAAAAACTTGAAGTTATTGTTTCTCAATATATCCCCCATCTAGGTCTATACACTTCTGAAGAAAGTGTTTCCTTCTCTCTAACCTTTCCCTGAAGAATTCTGTGCTCTTCGATTTACACCACGTCAAAATGACAGTTTTGGCATTCTTGAAGGACTCAGATAGTGTTTCTTTTAAATGTTCTTTGAGTTTTAGGAACAAAGACAAGTCTGAAAGGGCAAAATCAAGGCTGTAGGGTGGATGGGATAAAGTGTCCCAAAGCAATTCTAGTAGGAGATCCCTTGCTACAAAGAATGAGCAGGTGCGTTGTCGTGATGGAAAAAAAATTCCTTGGTGCACCTTTCCTGCTCTTTTTCTCACCAATGCAATTTTCAATTTTCTTAAAACTTCTTCATAACAAGCCCCTGTGATTGTCCTGTGTCTTTCTAGAAAATCTATCAAGATTACCCCTTTGGAATCCTAAAAAACAGTCGCCATTACCTTGTGAGTGGTCTTCCCTCTCTTGGCTCATCTTTGAGGTCTTCCTGACCTTCCTTAAAATGCTCCATCCAACAAGGAAAAGATTAGTCCAAAGGACTAATGAGCCACAGCTACCAAGGCCTCCACCAGACTGAGTCCAGTACAGCTAGATGGTGCCCAACTACCACCACTGACTGCTCTGCCCGGAATCACAACAGAGGGTTCTGGACAGAGCTGGAGACGGATGTAGAACAAAATTCTAAC
>NW_004444273.1:71703-79766 GCF_000243295.1 Trichechus manatus latirostris | reverse complement strand
TGTACTACTGTTTAATGAGAAACTATTTGTTCTGTAAACCTTCCCCTGAAGTACAATATAAAATAAAAAAATTTAAAAAAAAATTCTTGATCCATCTAAAAACTGTTGATTTATGTGTGGCGGCATTCTCATGAACTGGCTATAAAGCTTCAGTGACTTGGGAAGATGCTCACTTGAGTTTTGTTAAAAATTTGATACTAGCCCTGACCTCAAAATCATTTTTTTCCCATGGCACAAAAAGTATCCTGTTCCTTGAAGATTGGCAGGTCAGAGAGCAGGACTCCACTCACAGGCTGTGAAGATCGATGAATCCCAAATTTGGCAGTTAAACTGACAGTTTAAGTCCCAAGAACCAGAGATGAGACAACAGGAGGCAGCCGCAAGATCCAGAGTGAGCAAAATGCCAGAATATCTACTTACAGTCAGATGCGGGCCACACCCCCAAGGAGACTCCCTTTCATCTGATTTGCTACTCACAGTATACTCAATCATGGGAGTGATCACATTAAACACGGAGAATCATGGCCAAGCCAAGCTGACGCACCATCTTTTAACCATCACAGTATTTTAGCGTTTAGATTATAATTACTGCATGTTTTTGTTTTGTGAATAAAATCAAGTCATTAATACTACATTATCTCTATAGCAATGAGGCTTTTCACTTATACTCTGTTTGTGTCTAACTTGTCTGTTATCAATTCCTTGGTTAGTAATTGTCTAATACTACTATTTGGCCTCAAACTTCCAGAGTTCCTATGATTTTGGTGAATCTTTTGTAAATACATAAAACTAAAATTTTAATTGGAAATATACTTCAATTACATTAATTGCATTTATTAGAAAGTATTACTATAGAAATATATATTATCTTAATTATTGCTTATTTGTCCCATTTTTATGACCTTTTTTCTTATTATTTTCTCCTTTTGGATTGTATACTTTTTTTTATAAGTACATTTAGGTTCCACCAGGATAATCCAGGATCATCTCGCCATCTCAAGATCCTTGACTTAATCACCTCTGTAAATTCCCTTTTGCCATATAAAATCACATTTACAGGTTCTGAGGATTAGGACATGGATATAATTGAAGGCCACTATTCAGCTTACGTGGAGCCCTGATAGCGCAGTGGTTAAGAGCTTGGCTGCTAACCAAAAGCTCAGCAGTTTGAATCCAATAGCCACTCCTTGGAAATCCTATAGGGCAGTTCTACTCGGTCAGTAGGGCTGCTATGAGTCGGAATCTACTCATTGGCAATGAGTTTGTTTGTTTGTTTTTTAACTCAGCTTACTAAGCAGCCCTGATGGCGAAGTGGTTAAGTGCTCAGCTGCTAACCAAAAGGCTGGCAGTTTGAACCCACCAGCCGCTCCATGGGAGAAAGATGTGGAGGTTGGCTTCCATAAAGATTACAGGCTTGGAATTCCTACTAGATTGCTGTGAGTCAGAATCAACCCCACAGCACACAACAATATTGAGTTTACCACAGTACACCATCTGGCCCACAAATGTTAACATGAAAACCA
The DNA here is from genome assembly GCF_000243295.1 of Trichechus manatus latirostris. Lineage (NCBI taxonomy): Eukaryota > Metazoa > Chordata > Mammalia > Sirenia > Trichechidae > Trichechus > Trichechus manatus. Next base: position 78,243 of record NW_004444273.1, on the reverse strand, counting down.
CATGTAGAATACACTCACTCCATTCCAACATCCCCCAAATTCTTAACCCATTACAGCATAAAGTCAAGTCCAAAATTTTATCAAAGTCTCATCAGCTCAAAAGTTCTAGATCTCATCATCAAAATCATCTAAACTAAGTATGGGTGAGACTCTAGATATAATCCATCCTAGGATAAAATTTCTCACCATCTGTGGGCCTATGAAATTAGTAAACAAGTTATCTACTCCCAAAATACAATGGTGAGACAGGCAAAGGATAACAGTTCATAGGTATTCCATTCTAAAAGGGAAGGAAGAAGGGAATCATCAGTCCCAAGCAATATTAAACTCCAGTTGGGCAAACCCTATTGTGTTTCTAGGCCTGAGAATAATCCTTTTTGGCTCTGAGCTCTGCTCTCTGAACCCAAGGCTCTACCCTCAATGTTATCTTTCCTTTTTATGAATGGTAGCACGTGTTTGCAACTGAGTAGTTTTGTCAGCCTGTTTCCTGCTTGTAGAATTCTGAAAGATTTTTCATTTTGTCCTGTCTCTGTCTTTTTCAGTCCAAGCTGGCAACTTTCCTGCTGTTCTGATAGTCTCAAAACCTTGTTGCTTTCCTGTATATGTTGCAGGAATTCACTCTATTAGATAAGAGGGTCATGCACAGTTATTTCCTGGATAATCCCATCTCAATTCTTGGTTTCTGCTAAGATGGCTGAGGAAATCCATGGATCAGGAAACTTCTAATCATATACACAGACACTTATGGTACAACATAAGTGATATTTCAGTTTAGTCATGAAAATAACAACTACTAAATTAATGGAGCTGGGGCAATTACCTATTTGAAGAAAAAATGCAATTGGTTCTCTGCCTTACACCAAACACATAATTTATTCCAAGTGAATCAAGGACTTAAAGATGAGAAGAAACATTTTATAACTTTTAGAAAAGGATAAAATAACACTTTATGACTTCAGGTAGGAAAATATTTTATACTAAAAAACTCAACACCATACACCAACCAAGAAAATATTGATAAATTTACTATATTAACATTAAGCTTTTCTATTTATAACACAATTCTATGGAGAAAATTAAATGGTTGAATATAACCTGGGAGAAAATACTTTCAATTAACATAACCCTAAAAGAATTAGTATGCAGAGCATTTAAAACCATGCTTCAAGTCAATAAAATGAACAACCCAATTCAAAGCTGGGCAAAAGACATGGATAAATTGACAAAACAAATGTAGTGGAAATGGAAATAAGAATGGCCAATAATCCATGCAAACTTCATCAGTACCAAAGAAATCTCAAGACCACAGTGATATAACTACAAGATGGACAAAAATTAAGAAGTCGGTGGATTATCAGGTTGATAAGGATTTGGAGCAATGATAACTCTTACACACTGCTGGTGGAAATGAAAGGGGGAGTTGGGAAGACCAGTTAGAAGGCTAATTCTGTAATCCAAGCAAGATAAGATGAACCAGATAAAAAGGAGGCACAGTTTCAAGAAATATTTAACTCAGAATTACAAATTTAATTCTTAATAGGAATGGAATAGCATCATATTTTCAACTATTAAATATTCAATAATTCAATCTTCATTTATTCCCTTTTATTTAAGAATATTTCATTTCTTTTCAAATTCCTTAAATAGTTTCCAATAAGAAGAATATATTTGCTGTTTCTTAAATGTAAAATGCATGGACCATGAAAAAAGACTGAAAACTTACAAATGGATTCTGCAACAATTCTTTAGGCTACGTATGGAATAGAGACTTGGGTGGTCTCACTGCATACCTTGTAATTAAAATACAAGCGTATGTGGTATTTAAAGCAGGTGTGAGCTCAAACTGTTAATTACACTATAAATTCATGCTCTTGCACCTGAAGAGGATTCGCTGGTATGCACATTTTCAAACATTTTACAAAAGAATTACCAACATATGCTCTATATTATGTGCCATTAAGTCACAGAACAGGCAACATTGATTTGCCAATGTAAGTGTGGTACAGGTGTTAAGTGGCATCACAGATGTGATATGACTGAGAAAATACTGTAATTCAGTACAGCAGATAGATTTATTTTCCCAGAAACTTTCTCCCAAACTGTTCTAAAGCACAAGATCATGCAATTGAAGATATACAGAGATTACAGTAAAGGGGAACAATTTTTTCAAAAAAGTTCAAAAGCAGGAAATCCACCTCCATAAAGTTGGGAGTTACAATTTCCTTTTGAGGTCTTGAATTATACCTTGAACTTTGATAAAAGTTTGATAAACCTGTTTATCACCAGGAAAGCAATCATTTCTCCAGAAGATCCTGATATTAGATGTTTAGATGTTTACACCTATCTGTTACATCAAAGCACTACTCTAGTAAAAGGTAATGAACCCAGGAAATCATTACAAGGAAAATGTTAAATTTACTCTAGTTATTTTTAATACAGTATTTATAGTGAGTTGAAATGCAATGAAACTAGACTTATGAAAAAGCTAAAAATTCAAATGATCTTTAACTTTTAAAAAAAAATATAGACTAAGATAAGGTATTCCTTAAAAACAAGATTTTGCCCTTTTAAAATTTCATTAGGTCTTAGGCAATGACCTATTAAAACCACAAACACGTTGTGGAAATTTTAGGGCAGACTCCAGGGTATTGGTGTCAGCCTTTGTGATGTTACTTCAGGTATTGCTTTAGTCAAGAGAAACAAATATTGACTACTAAATCCAGAGTTGATTTAATAAAAGCAATAAACTGAATATGACCTTTGAAAGTTTCTAAACAAAGACAGTTTGTTTACCAGAGTCAACAGCAAACTTAATTAACAAATAATAGAAAATATATATGTAAGTAGATATTAAGGATACCAAAGCAGAAGGTAAAACTACTATGAAATAAGTCTTTTTTTTTTTTTCCCCTACGTTCCTGAAATCATGTCTAACTGAAGCAACCAATGGGACTTGGGTGAGATAACTTCAAGCAAGGTGAATAGAAGACAAACTAGTATCAGTAAATTTAGAGTTAATTAACATGGCCTGATATCTGTATGTAATATACATTTGAATATATTGCAGTGATTCATGGGTCTCTTGTCCACAAAAAGCCCAGTTACATTTCCCAGTTGGTTTGAATCATGGACAATCCCTAGGTATATTCCAGTTTAAAGTCACATCTTCATTTCTCAACTTCGATCAAATTACTAAGAGATAGTTTAGAAGCAAGCAAACATCATTATATGCTTCGTAAGTATTTGAAGTTTTCAGTAAACGGGTTTTTAGGAAGTGACCACATTCAGAGCATCTTAGTGATAAGTAATTATCAGATAGGACAGGTAGGGAAAAAATAACGGGTATGGAGTCTGACCTATTTAGTTAACAAGCTTTGTAAGAAACAGGCCAAGCCATTGGTAACACTCAGAAAATGGTACTTGTCAGGTGCATATTTACCAAAAACATTAAAATCATTTAACCATTTGTATATAGTGAACATGCTTCCATCTTGCACAGAGGGAAATTGGGTATTTGATTTCTGTATGAGAAGGTATAGATGAATTAGGGTTTCAAACGATAAAAGGACCTACTCTCTATCTCTTTGCTCAATTGTCCTTCATATTGGTTTGTTTATAAAACAAGTATTTCTCTTATGGTTATAAAGATATTGGAATAAATTTCCCTTACATCCATTCCACTTCAAATATCATAAGGGGAAAATAAAAACACATTTTTTAGATACTTCTTCTTGCTTCTCATTGGTTCGGAGTTATAATTACTTGGTGACTATCCCTTAACCAATTACTATACAATGCTCTCATTGGTTTAGGTCTGATACCCCTTCTCCAACGCTCAGCTAGTAGCAGAAACCCATCAGAAGCAAAAGCATTAAGAAAAGAGACGTTTTCCAAACAGAAGCCAGGATACAATTTTCTAAAGAAGGAAAAAGAATTACCAAATTATCATACGTAGATTTTTCCATTTGGAAGTTATTAAAATATAGTTACATAACACTAGAGCTAACCTGAACATAAATTAATACATCTTTGTTGATTCAGAAAGCATCTCCAGCTAGAATAATATGTTAGTATCATTTCACAAGTCACTGCACCGTGTGGCTGATGGTTTTAGAAATATCTGATTAATCAAAACAGGTCAAATAATGGATTAATTGTCCAAATATAGCAGCAATTTAAGTAAACTCATTTATGTGTACTTGGGAAATACCATATATAGTCTTATAAGGACGTAAATACAGCTCTAAATTTAGAATGAAATCTGGAGTAAGGTAAGGATATTTCATATCAATAAACATTTGTGGAAACTTGACGTGCTAGGCACAGTGTTAGATGTGAGGAGTAAAATTGTCATTTCCAGGAGATGACGTTCTAGCTGGAAAGATGAAAGTACATTTAGTTCTCTAAAACCTGTTGAGAGCGTTTCTTCTTCCTTTATAAATCTAAGCTCTTAAATTTCTACTTTATTCAGTAAAAGGACAATTCACATTGAAAATACAGAATCAAATCTGAAGGACCTAATTAAACTCTATTCTCTCCTTTACTCAACTTCCTTCATTTTTTCAGTTCATTCCACTCAAAATCAAAAACCAAACCCGTTTCCCTTGAGGTGATTCCAACTCCTAGCAACTGTACATGGCAGAGTGGAACTGCCCTACGAGATTTTCAAGGCTGTAAATCTTTACAGGAGCAGACTGCCACATGTTTCTCTTGTGAAATGGCTAGTGGGTTCAAACTGTGGACCTCTTGATTAGCAGCCAAGTACTTTAACCACTGTGCCACCAGGGCTCCTTCAATTCATTCCAGTCTCCATTAAAAAATCAAAATATAAATAATCTAGTTCAACTAAGAAAATTAAAAATACCTAAAACTGAAAAGAAATAGATAAAACAATTTGGCCTGTTGTTCTTGTTATTACTATTATTTTACAACTCTATGAAGCGCACATAATAAAAATTACTTCATAAGTTTGATTATATGAAACATTTTATAAGTGATGTTGTTAGTTGCCATTAGTCGACTTTTTGGAAGCAGATTGCCAGGCCTGTCTTCCAAGACATCTCTGGGTGAGTTCAAACTGCCAACTCCTGCCTAGTTGTCGAGCACTTAACCGCTTGTGCCACCTAGGGGATGCGTGGTAGTAAGTCCCTAAGATGGCCTTGAGTGATTCTCACCCCTAGATATGTACAGCCTTGTGTAGTGCCTTCTCACACTGAAGTAGAGTTGTTACATAGTGGGCCAGTAGAATACAATAGAAATGATGGTGTGTGACTTCTGAGACTAGGTTATAAAAAGAAATGCAATTTCCGCCTTACCCGCTCTTGGATTGCTCACTCTGTGGTAACCTAACTGCCATGCCATGAGGACACTTGTGGAGAGATCCACATGGCAAAGAACTCAGACCTCCTGCTAACAGCCAGCAAGAAACACAGGGCTCCAGACAGACGCGTTTTTGGAGAGCCATCTTTTAAGCAGATTCTTCAGTCTCAGGGTAAAGCCTTCAGATGACTGCAGCCCCAGTCAACACCTTGACTCAATCTCCTGTGAGATCCTGAGACAGAACCGTCCAGCTAAGTCACTCCCAGATTCCAGACCATCGGAAATTATGCAAGGATAACTAGCATTTGTGTTTTTAGCTGCTAATTTTGGGGGTATTTTTTTACCCAGCAATAGATAACTAATGCAAGATGATTGTAACAATATTAAGTAACAATGATATTTGTTATATTTAGAGTCATAGAATGAATATGCTTAGGCTCCTATGAATCTGTTAAGAGCAACGGTAAATATTTACCAAAGATCAATTCTGCATCAAACTCTAGTATAGATGCTTTGGTGGATAAAAGAACGGTATAAGATTTAGTTCCTGACTTCAAACTGATAATACAGAATATACACATAGGAAATTATTACAGAATAGTTTGTTTTGTTTTGGAAAGACATATTCATGAAGCATGTAGCATTCTGTAAAAATGGTGTGGAGGTGGTGTCTGACCTCCTCCAACACCACAAGAGGGAAGGAGACCCGAGATCAACAGCCTAAGGCTGATTCTTATGAGGTGGAGGTCAGACACTCCTCCTCTCTCTGCCATCTTTACCAGTTCTGACACCAACTCTCCCTCGCACAGCACTCTCTACTTCTCTGCTCTCTTCGGTAATTCACTGCAGTGACCACACAGAACTCAAAGACCATACTCAACAATTATGGGGTTTATTAGGGTAGTAACAGTTACAATTCAGGCTCAGAACACTCAGCATACAGTTCTTTCATCAGGATAGCCTCTCCCCAGCTGTGCTAGCAGGCACACCTCTCCCTGGCCCTTGTCTCTGCCCAAAGGCACTCAGCTTTCTCTTTCTGTGGGCCGGGAAGCCCACTGTGCCGTCTCCTGCTGCCAGGTCTCCCCAGCTGGTCTCTCCTTCCTTGGTGGTGGTGGGCTCTTCTCTCTGCTCTGGAATCGGCTCTCTTTTAAGGCAAAACTGACCAATCCCCTTGTGGGGTCACAATTATCTTGTCTGCACAGCCCCACCCAATCACCTGGG
>NW_004444273.1:64113-69453 GCF_000243295.1 Trichechus manatus latirostris | reverse complement strand
TTTTTTTTTTCAAGTATTCTTTTTTATAAATGCGTATGGAGGTAAATTTTGCATAGAATAAAATTAATCATTTGAAAATATACTGTTCAATGAAACCTTGACGATCATGTAGAGTCTTGTAACACTCACCACAAACAAGACATTGATTATGCCCATACTTGGAAAAGTTTCTGTTGTCCCATTGCAGTTATTGCTCTCTCCATCTGGAACCTGCTAATAATTGGCTACTTTGTCATTACAGTTCTGTCTTTCCCAGAAGATCGTATGAATGGAATCACATAGTAGGTAGCGTTTTGTGGCTGGTTTCTCTCACTAACAGTTTAACCTATTTTAATTGAGATTTATCCATTTTTTTATATCTATCATTTTTTTTCCATTTTATTGGTAAGTGATATACTATTGTATGGCTATACTATGATTCGTTTTATACTTGCACAGAAATAATATTAAATTATTGCTATATTATAACATTCCATATCTACATATATGGATGCTAGTTCTATTGGGGATTGTGGGGCACAGATGAAATTGCTAAAGAAGATATATAACATTTATATTTTGATACATCTCAGTTGAACAAAGTATAAAGAAATTGAGATGACTAGTGTAACCAGAGGATTCCTTATCATAAATCGGAAAACTGGATTAACAAACAAGCATCCAATAAATTACAAATCTATGAATGATCTGTAAGTTTTCCTTGCTCAATCTTCTCACAAGGAAAGTGAGATTCAGGAAGAGGCAGAAGCTGATAAAGTTATTAGTCTTGATGTGTTAGATTTTATCAATTCTTTCCTCCGCAGGAGTCAAACTGTGACACAGATATGCAATGGAGGGAGTAGGCTCCTCAAGCAAGGAATAGGTCCTTCATGTTCAATAATCCATTACGGGAATATTTAGTTTTCTTAGGAAATCTGTATCACATTTTTTACCCCTAAGAATAACAGGTATTCCTGTCTAGCTATTAAGTAGCAACAGCACAAATAGTCCATTTATATAATTCCACTTGGTGAAAATTTGCATTCAGCACAGAAATTTAGTAGGTGGCACTCAGTCTACCAGATGGTATTTTTAGGTATTTTGAGAAAACTGTCATGAAAAATGTAAATGTCTTTCTTAGAATCTTTAAACAATAATTTTGCTCAGTATTGGGAATGTTAACCCATTGAACTCTAAATTTTGTTACAAGGGAAAACTTATTCTGCCTATCAAATCTCCTTTCAGGTTTTTGTAATTCTTTTCTCTTTCTCACCTATAACTCCTGCAGTAGTGTAAATTGTTTCAGCCTTGTTATTACGGTAATTAGGCAAGCAAATGGCGTTTCATGTTTATACAATTGGTCACGTTACACTGGTTTTACACAATTCACAAGAATGGAAATTCTCGTCATTATTTAATTGACTTAAGTAGTCAGTCTAACAATCTATTTTCTTAAGGTCAAGTTATCTCAATTGCTTTTAAAGCTTGTAGGGACTCATAGGCCCACATTTATATATACAAAAGTTTCTCTCACAATTTTAGTTTTTAGGGTAACAATATCCTTTAAATAAAGGTGACCTCATCAGTTCATACCATGTCGTGAGTTCCTTAAGTCAATTAAAATTTGCCTCCATTTATAAAACTTTTTTTAATGCTATCAATATCTATTCCTATCTCTCTGTGTCATGTGTGATGGATTTTACATATTTGGTACACAAGTCAAACTCTAAGATGAAAATACTGCTTATCAAGACTGGTAACTATGTATCAATCTTTCACACTGTAAATGAAAATTGCACTTTCTTGGGACTGCAATACACGGAAGTACAGATGCTTTTTTCCCTCAGAAAATTTGCACCTCAGCTCTTGTTTGTTCCTCCCTCCTGATAAAAACAACAGTCCCTCTACTTCACACTCCTGATTCTTCAGTTGTCACTATATTTCAGACTTTATTTTCAGAATGTTTAGTGACCAGGGGATCCTGTCATATTTTATTCAATACATATTTATTAAGTAATTACTATGAACTTTTGTGTTTTTTTTTAATATATTTAGTGCTTTTAGAATTAGCCAAGATAGATCTTTTCTCAGATATGGACGAGAAAAAAGTAATATAATAAACGGTATTTATTTTGTTGCCAAATTAATAATAGCTAATACAGTTAACATTTCTTGAGGAGATTTTCATGGAGCAGAGGACTTAAAATTATACTAGAAAGAGAGATGTTGTTGTTGGTATCTGCAGTCAAGGTGGACCTGACTCATGGCGACCTTGTGTGTTACAGAGCAGAAATGCTCCATAGGGTTTTCTTGGCTGTAATCTTTATGGAAGCAGTTTGCCAGGGCTTTCTTCCATGGAGTTGCTGGGTGGGTTCTAACCCCCAAGCTTTAGGTTAGCAACAGACCACAAACCACTTGCACCACCCAGGCTACTGGAAAGATAGATAAGGATAAAATAGGCAAAGAACAATGAGGAATAGGCCTGGGGAATATAATTATTCATGTACTCTGGATTTAGTCATGTGCTACGATGGAAACTGTAAATATATATTTAAAAAATTAGGCCCTGTGGTGTCCATGAAAATCTGCTGTTCATATCTCCTGCTACAGGGAGCATAACTGACTAATGACCCCAGGTATTGCCATCCTGGATATACCAGGACATTTGTTCTGAGGCCATGCTTCCCACAGCTGCTCCCACCTATTACTGAATACCATGAGCTAATAATGCAGGCCCAGTGCAACTTTGGCGTAAGGATTCCCCATTCGACTGGTTGAAACTCTTTCTGAAAGCACAGTACAGTATGAGACTCCTTACTCAGTGTGTCTTCCTTCCCTTCTCATTCACTGGGGTCAGATTGCATTGCTGCCTAATGGCTCTCTCCACCTTCTCTGGCTCAGTCCTCCTTGTCTTTCACAGGCATTTACCACAATAAATTTTATGCACATTTACTTATATCTTGACATCTGCTTCTTGCCGAGTTGACCTAAACTAAAGCAAATTTATACTCAAAGTTCACAAATTCTCGTAGTGATGTTTATATGCAAACAAAAATAGCAATACAATAAAATGATTGCTCTAGGGGAGATATTTATTCATTCATTTAACAAATATTGCATTAAATAAGAGCCTGCTATAGGTGAGGCACAATTCTAGGTGCTGAGAATACAGTAAATGAACAAAACTCCTGGTCTCAGGAGAGTTAAATCAGTGTGGGATACAGATGAAACATGAACAAATAAACAATGTGTCAGATGCAGATACATTCTAAAATACACCACTGGGAATTGAGAGAGCAAGCTGTGTACATATGTGAAGAAAGATCTTTCTACACAAAAGGAATAGAAGTTGCAAGGCTCTGAGAAGCGTGTTTGAAGTTATTTACAAATACCAAGGAAACAGGGAAGATGGAGTGGATGGGACTGGGGAGGAAGGAGTATGTGAAAAGTAGAAGATGACATCAGAAAACCAGTTATGAGTAGACCCATGTAGGCTCTGTAGTCCATGGAAAGGATCTGGATTTTATTTCAAGTAAAATAGAAAGCAAAGCCATTGGTGTGTTTAAGCAGAAGATACTATGGGCTGGATTCTATTTTAAAAGAATCTATCTGAAAACTGTATCAGGTCAATAGAAGTCAGAGGAACAGGTAAGAGATGATGGCAATGCTCCAAGGGAGGAGTGATAGTCTACAGGTAGTAAGAAGCTGTTAAATTATTATATTATGGAAATGAAGCCCATAGTATTTGTTGATGGATTGAAAGTAGAGTGTGAGAAAAATAAGTCAAGGATGGTTTCAAGTATTTTGACCTGGGTGATTGATAGAAAAAAGCTGCTATATAATAAAACAGTTAAAAGAGGGAAAGGAAAAGGTTGCTGGGAGAAATCATCAATTTGGTTATAGACTTGTGAAGCTTGAGATGCCAATTGGTTGCGCAAATGACTACAGGGAGATTAAAGTGGGTAGTTGAGGGACAAGGTACTAGTGTTGTTTAATTCAGATGTTCTCACAAGGTTATAACTTACTTATATCTTCTCAGGGGATCTCCATATTCTTATCCCTCTTTGACCACTGCTGTCCTTGATAGGCTTAATTACTATCCAATTGTTTCCTTCCTGCCCCTTTCTGTACACTCGCAGAAATCATCCATCATCTCATTTTCTTCTTATATGGCAGACTTAGGAAAAGGTGACATTTAAATATGTCCGACATGCCAAACATACAGTAATTTAAAAAAATCAAAAAGTCACTCTCATCTTTCAAAGAGCATTAAAAAGGGATTTAATGCATACATCTTAGCAACATCACCAAAAAACTCATCTCCACTCCCCAACCATCTGGCATCATCAACCTACTCCGAAAACCATCACAAGACAAACCCCAAATCCCTGCCTCCTGACCCACCACTGAATAGACAATATTTTCCCTCCTCCCCATCTGTCAGAGATCTTTGTGATTTTTTTCAATATAGACTTTTTAGTTAAATCCTCTTCATAAGAGTCAGTGAAACATCAAAAATAAGGGGAGAGATCTGGCTCTACAAATTTTCTTTCTCAGTGATTAGTAAGGGGTAGGAGTGGTGATAATGTGGTGTTTGGGGAAATTCTTTGGAAGTAAGGAAAAGGGAGCAATCATGCATACATACATCTTGTCTTTTTCTTATAATAAATTATATTCTTATGGGTATATGCAAATAGTGGGTAGATAGATAGATAACCTCTGTTAACTACTAGCACAGTGTTACCCACAGTACCAATAGTCAATACGGTGGTAAAGTCCTGCTACAAATCTAAGGTCAACTAAAATAAACACTCTAAAATAAACACTGCTCTTAATGAAACATCTTGGACTAGGAACAGTTTCTGATCAGGCAGCTGGTCCATATACTACATTTATGTCACAGTGTCGGGAAGGACTGTTTTAGTGCATTTTTTCCCAGACTTTAACAATAAGTATCTTAAGGTAGCATAATGGTGACTTTTATCAACATCTTGTATATTCTACAAAGAATACATATCCCTTCTATAATTTAAAAAAAAATTCAGTGTCATCTTTGTCCCCAATCCTTTTTCTCAGTTCTCAGTTTGAATACACTCTGTTTTACTAAACTGCTTAAAATTGGTCAGATCAAACTTCTTCTTCTTCTCTGATAGTGTGTTTTATGGAGGAAAACTGCTACATGATGCATTCTCACACAAAATCAATGAGTTATATTTGTAGTAAATATACGCACCTCAAAAGTGAACTTTTTATGCCAAAATTTTATTTTTAAGCTTTCATTGCATTATGATTGAACTAAGTTAAGGTTTAATACCATGTGATATACTTAAGCATAAACCTTTTTCTTCTTGAAATTTAGGT
>NW_004444273.1:61651-63057 GCF_000243295.1 Trichechus manatus latirostris | reverse complement strand
AATCCATAAGATAGAAGTTAAGACCAAAAACCAAGAAAAAGCTCATAGATGAGCCGGATATTGCAGTTAGCAAACACAAACTCTCAAATGGCTACAGGTAATAGGTAAGAAGAAAAATAAGATTAAGAACTAAGATAAAAATATGAAGATGATCACCTGAGATTTGGCATATAATAAAAAAGAATTAAATGGAATTTAAAAACTGGAAATAATTATTGATTACCAGTAGATAGACTTAAACACAAGTTAAGCAGGATTAGTGAACAGAATATAGAGAAATAGAAAACATTTAAACTGAAACAACCAGAGTAAATAAAAAATAAAAATACAGAGAAGCATGTAAGAGGAATGCTCGAGCACATTAGAAAGATCTAACATAGTAGTAATTGGAGTCTCAGAAGATGAGAAGAGGAAAGAAGGAAAGAAAAAAAATTTGAGGTGACAATGACTGAAAAATTTCCAAAATTTAGGAGACGTTAGCCCATAGATTGAAGAAACTCTGAGAACCATAAGTATTATTAAATAATCACCTTAGCACATCTTAGTTATACTGTTCAAAGACAAAGACAAAGAGAAAAATCTTAAAAGCTGTCAGAGTTAAAAAGGCACAATACTTTCAAATGAGCAACGACAAGATTGACAGCTTATTTTCAAGCAGACACAATGAAAGGTCTGAGACAGTAGAATGATATACAGCAAATCCCTAGATTAAAAATGAATGACTTACGGACAACTGGACAACTTGGACTTGCCGTTAATGTTAAGTAAATTTATCCTCCCTTTGAAATGATTGAACCAATCGCTACTCACACCAACTTCTTCATTACAATCACTCTCACTTGCTGCACGTGTAGCTTTTAAATCATTGAAAAAGCTTCGAGCCTTCTCTTGCACTAAAGCAAGGCTAAATAAGAACCTTATACCTGTTCTTACTTACCTACAAATTCAACTTAAAGACATACTTAGGAATGAATCTCAGTTGTAATCCAGGAACTGCTGGTATTTGAAGTGTTAAACATAACAACTGGCAAACTAGAATTCTATACACGGTGAAAAAATAATTCTTCAAAGTTGAATGTAAACATAAAGGTGTTTATATATATCACAAAAACTGAGATTTCCTCACTATAAAAGGAGCCCTAGTGGTGCAGTGGCTACTTGGTGACACAGTGGTTAAGGGCTACAGCTGCTAACCAAAGGGTCAGCAGTTTGAATCCAACAGCCGCTCCTTGGAAACCTTATGGGACAGTTCTACTCTGTCTTCTAGGGTTGCGATGAGTCGGAATAAACTCGATGGCGATGGGCTTTTGGAGTGGCGCAGTGGTTAAGCGCTCGATTGCTAACGAAAATGTCAGCAGTTTGAACCCACCAGCTGCTCCACGAGAAAAAGATGTGGCAGTCTGCTT
>NW_004444273.1:59501-60688 GCF_000243295.1 Trichechus manatus latirostris | reverse complement strand
AAGTAAAATGAAATCCTTGACAATTTCAATACTTTTTCCTTTTATCATGATGTTGCTTATTGGTCCAGTTGTGAGGATTTTAGTTTTCTTTATGTTGAGGTGTAATCCATACTGAGGACTGTAGTCTTTGATCTTTATCAATAAGTGCTTCAAGTCCTCTTCACTTTCAGCAAGCAAGACTGTGTCATCTGTGTATCACAGGTTATTAATGAGTTTTCCTCCAATCCTGAAGCTGCATTTTCATATAGTCCAATCAACTGGAAGAGATCCATATTTGTGCCCATTCCAAACAGAGGTAATACAACAGAATGTGGAAATTATGGAACAATATCATTAATATCACATGTAAGTAAAATTTTGATGAAGATCATTCCAAAATGGTTGCAGCAGCACATCAACAGAGAACTGCCAGAAATTCAAGCTGGATTCGGAAGAGGGCATGGAACGAGTTATATCATTGCTGATGTCAGATGGGTCTTGGCTGAAAGCAGAAGATACCAGAAACATGAGTACTTGTATTTTATTGACTATGCGAAGTAATTTGACTGTGTCAGCATAACAAATTATGGATAACATTGCAAAGAATGGGAATTCCAGAATGCTTAATTGTGCTCATGCGGAACCTGTACATAGACCATGAAGCAGTCATTCAAACAGAACGAGGGGATGTTGCATGGTTTAAAATCAGGAAAAGTGTGTGTCAGGGTTGGATCCTTTAACCATACTTATTCAGGCTGTATGAACTTTGTTAGACTGTACATATTTTTGGACTGTCTGTTAGAATTGACTCCTCATCTTATTACAAGCAACACATAGTTAATAAACTTAACACAATGGAAATTATTTTAAATTTGAGTATATTCTGTGTAGAATTTGCTTAGCTTTAAAAGAAAAAACTCATGGGATATTTTTTCTCCTGATCTTCAATAAGATATGAGAAAGGTGTTAATACCTGGAATACATAAAGAAGAGAAAATTAGCTAAAATAATTTAAAAACTTCTTAATTTTTGCCTGTCAAATTTCCTCTTGCTAAATAATGAACTCCAAAATTTTAAAGGGTTTTAGGAATGCAACATTATAGGAAATCAAAAAATATATAAGAACGAACATACATAGTGATATAACTAGTGTCTTAGGCTGTGTTCTCTAGAGAAGCAAAACTAATGAAGACAGAGAGAGAGATTTA
>NW_004444273.1:56466-58004 GCF_000243295.1 Trichechus manatus latirostris | reverse complement strand
CTCTAACTGCACCATTTTTCCCTTTATTTCCTTTCTTTTTCCCTCCCACCTAGCCCTGTGTGCCACCTCTACACCTCCCCACTGGGCCACACCACACTGCCATTGGTAGAGAGCCACCAGCCTGCCATCACCTCGGGTCCACCCCACCCATGCCTGCTGGCTCCCTCCATACCATTTTTTTTCCTTTTCCTTCTTTTCTTTCTCCCCACCACTTAGCCCTATACACCACCTCTACCCCCTTCCTGCCTGGCCACGCTGCACTGCTCTGTGTAGAATGCCACTAGTCCTCTACCAGCCTGGGTCCAATCCATCTCCAACTGCTGGCTCCTGCCATGCCACTTTTTTTCTTTTCTTTTTCCTTTCCTTCTTTATATATCTCATATCTCCTTCCCACCTAGCCCCATATAACCTCCACCCTTTCCTGTTGAGCCAAGCTGCACTTCCACAAAAACAAAGCCCCTAGCCTGCCAACACCTCGGGTCCACCCCACTCCCACACGTTGGCTCCTGCTGTGTCATTTTTTCTTTTTATTCCTTTCTCCCTCCCAGCTAGCCCCATATGCCACTACCCCTGCTTCCCGTTGGACTACAACACAACACTGCAGCTAGAGATCCACCAGCCCACCACTTTCTACCTCTCACCTAATCCCATACACCACCTATTCCCCTTCCCGCCTGCTCCCAGTTCTGCCCCACCCCCACCCACCACCTGTCTGTTTTATTTTTCTTTCTCTTTTTCCTTTGTTCCCCCCACCAACCCCCATAAGTCACCCTCCATTCCGTCCAGGCCTCGTGCCATCATGACTAAAGTGTCCCCAGCTCAGGCTTACCATGGCACCAGGCCTGCACTGCTTCTCCACTCTCGCCAGTCAATCAGCTGCTGAACAGTGGGAAATGAGCCCAGGCCCATCCCAGCCTGACACATTTGCTTATCTGGTGAGGGACTGAATACTCCCACCCCACTGGACCAACATCAGGAGGCAGACAGAAACTACCTAGTATGTCCTCAGCTACCTTGCCTAACCAGTGTACAGCAAAGCAGGCTCTCCCTGCGTACTGCTTCCCTAACCCCCTGGACAAGGTGGTGAGAGCTATCGTGCCCACAGACAAGCAAGCAGCAAACAATCCTTGGCCTGCCCACTCTGACATATCAAAACAAAACAAAGAAGCAAGATGAAAGAAATGAATGTACAATAAATAAATGAAGAAAATAGTACCTTAATGTCTAGAAGACAGTAAATAATGTCAAAACATATAAAAAATCAGGACAAGATGGCTCTAACAGGTGATCAAAATAAAGAATCAGATAACCTTCAGGCAGAAGAAAAATTAGTGTAACTACCTGATATAAAATTCAAAAGACTAATATTTAGGGCTCTCCAAGAGATTAGGAAAAAGATCAAGGGATACAGATAAAACCAAGGAATAATAGACAAAATTATGGAAAATATAGACAAAACCAATGAAAATATAGCCAAAATCAAGGAAAACATAGACAAAAAAGAAGAATTCAGGAAAATAAAACAAGAACAAAATGTC
>NW_004444273.1:54433-55488 GCF_000243295.1 Trichechus manatus latirostris | reverse complement strand
CAAAATGGTGGACTATCACACAATGCTGGAAATCATAGCCTAGACACATTGACGTGCATTTTAGGGGGACACAATTCAACCCATAACACTTGCCAAAACCAAAGACAAAGAAAGAATCCTGAGAGCAGCTCAGGAAAAGTGAAAAGTTGCTTTAAAAATGGAAATGATAAGAGTAAGCTCTGATTACTAGGTAGAAACTATGCGGGCAAGAAGGCAATGGGATGACATATATAAAACCGTGAAAGAAAAACTGCCAACCAAGAATAATATATCCTGCAAAACTCTTTCTCAAATATAATACTGATATTAGGATATTTCCAGAGAATCAGAAATGAAGGAAATTCGTAAAAACCAAACCAAACTTACAAGAAATATTGAAGGGAGTCCTTCAGTTAAAGGAGCAGCAACATCAAACCACAACTGGAGTCTAGGATACAGGATAACATTAGCAAGATACTAACCTGGATAAAGAACTCTCAATTATAAAACAAAGCTAAAAGATTTAAAACCGGGAAATAGAGGCATAAATCTGTAAATGATGACAATGACAAAATAAAGGGTGAATAAATGGTGTAATATAAAACTTCCAAATGGAGAGGAAGTCAGGGTGATAACAAGTAATAAAACACTAGTTCAAACTTAGGAAAATAAGAGTAAATTTCAAAGTAATCACAAAAAAATTTAACAAACCTACACAAAAGAATAAAAACGAAGAAAAACATAAAGCCTCAGTAAACAAAACCTATAATAACCAAGAAAAGAAAAGAAAATCCACAAACAAAAGGAACATAGTACAAGAAAGTAAGAGGAACAAAGAAAACATCAGCACCACAAAAAAAGCACAACAATATAACAGCAATAAACTCATAACTACCGATAATCACACTGAATATAAATGGCTTAAATGTGCCTGTAGAGACAGAGAGTGGCAGGATGGATAAAAAAGCAGGACCCATCAATATGCTGTCTACAAGAGATACACCTTAGACAAAAAGATGTAAATGTATTAAAAATGAAAGGATGGAATAAAAATCAAGCAAATAGTGACCTAAAAA
>NW_004444273.1:52848-53915 GCF_000243295.1 Trichechus manatus latirostris | reverse complement strand
GTGGAAACTGAACAACCCTTTGTTTAAAAACAACTGAGTAATAGAAAAAATAAAAGAGGGAATAAAACTATTCCTAGAAGTAAATGAGAATGAAAACACATCATACTAAAACCTTTAGAACACAGCAAAGACAGTGGTCAGAGTTCAATTTATAGCAATAAATGCACACATCAAAAAAGAAACAGCCAAAATCAAAATGTTAGCCCTACAACTCGAACAAATAGAAAGAGAACAGCAAAAGAAGACCATAAGCACCAGAAGAAAGGAAATAATAAAGATTAGAGCAGAAATAATATGAAACAGAGAACAGAAAAACAATAGAATCAATAAGACCAAAAGTTGGTTCTCTGAAAAGATCAACAAAATAGACAAGCCAATGGCCAAATTGACAAAAGGAAAGCAGGAGAGAAAGCAAATGATCCAAATAAGACATGAGATGGAGGCATTACATCAGAACTAACTGAATAAAAAGGATCATAACAAAATGCTATGAAAAATTGTACTCCAACAAATTTGAGAACCTAGAGAAAATGAAGAATTTTCTAGAAACACACTACCTACCTAAACTAACACAAGCTGAGGTAGAAAATATGAACAGACCCATAACAAGAGAAGAGATTGAAGCAGTAATAAAAAAAATTCCCAACAACAACAAAAGAAAGCCCTGGCCTGGACAGCTTCACTGGAGAATTCTACCAAACATTCAGAGAAGAGCTCACACCAGTACTATTCAAATTATTTCAGAGCATAGAAAAGGAAGGAATACTCCCAAATTCATTCTATCAAGCCAGCATAACCCTGATATCAAAGCCAGGCAAAGATACCCCAAACAAGAAAATTATAGACCAGTACCTCTCTTGAATATAGATGTAAAAATTCTCACCAAAATTCTAGCCAATAGAATTCAGCATCATAGCAAAATAATAATAATAATAATGATACACCATAATCAAGTGGGATTCATATCAGGAATGCAAGGATGGTTCAACATTAGAAAATCAATCAAGGCAGTCCACCACATAAACAGAGCAAAAGAAAAGAATCACATGATCATCTCAATCGAAACA
>NW_004444273.1:50021-52514 GCF_000243295.1 Trichechus manatus latirostris | reverse complement strand
CAAAGATTCTGCAAGAAAACTACTGGAACGAATAGAAAGATTCAGCAGAGTAGCAGGATACAAGATCAACATACAAAAATCAGTTGAATTGTCTTAGTTATCTAGTGCTGCTATAACAGAACTACCACAAGCGTATGGCTTTAAAAAACAAAAGTTTATTCTCTCAGTCTGTTGTTAGGTGCCACTGAGTCAGTTCTGACTCTTAGCAACCCCATGTACGAAAGAATGAAACATTGCCCAGTCCTATGCCATTCTCACAATCATTGTTATGCTTGAGCCCATTGTTACAGCCAATGTGTCAATCCATCTCGTTGAGGGTCTTCCTCTTTTTCGCTGACCCTCTACTTTAGCAATCATGATACCCTTCTCCAGGGACAGATCCCTCCTGATCTCACAGTCTAGTAGGTTAGAAGTCTGAACTCAGGGTGCTAATTTCAGGGTAAGGCCTTCTCTATCAGCTCAAGAGGAAGGCCCTTGTCATCAATCTTCCCTTGGTCTAGGAGCTTCTCTGCACAGGAACCCCTAGTCCAAAGGACACACTCTGCTCCTGGCACTGCTTTCTTGGTGGTGTGAGGTCCCCCATCTCTCTGCTCACTTCTCTCTTTTATATCTCAAAAGAGATTGGCTTAAGACACGATTTAATCTTGTAGATTGAGTCCTGTCTCATCAACATAACTGCGGCTAATCCCATCTCATTAACACCATAGTGATAGGATTTACAACACATAGGAAAATCACATCAGATGACAAAATAGTGGACAATTACACAATACTGGGAGTCATGGTTTATCCAGATTGATACACATATTTTTGGGGGACACAGTTCAACCCATGATAGATTCCTGTACACCAACAAAGAGAACTTTGAAAAGGAAATCTGGGAAAACATATCATTTATAATAGCCCCTAAAAAGATAAAATACTCAGGAGTAAAAGTAAAAGGGACATAAAAGGCCTATACAAAACACTATTGCAAGAAACCAAAAGAGACCTACATAAATGGAAAATCATACCATACTCATGCATAGGAAGATTCAACAATGTGAAAATGTCAATTCTACCCAAAGTGATCTACAGATATAATGCAATCCTGATCCAAATACCAACAGCATTCTTTAATGAGATGGAAAAACTAATCACTAAATTTATATGGAAAGCACAGCAATATTGAACCAAAAAAAAAAAAAAAAAGTAGGAGGCCTCACACAACCTGATCTCAGAACCTACTGTATAGCCATGGTAATCAAAAAAGCTTGGTACTGGTACAAGGATAGACACATAGACCAATGGAATAGAATTGAGAACCCAGATGTAAATCTATCCACCTACAGTCATCTGATCTTTGACAAAGGATCAAAGTCCATTAAATGGGGAGAAGACAGTCCTTTTAACAAACGGTGATGGCAAAACTGGCTGTTCATCTGTAAAAAAATGAAACAGGACCCATAATTCACACTATACACAAAAACATACTCGAAATGGATCAATGACTTAAATATAAAACCTAAAACAATAAAGATCATAGAAGAAAAAATAGGGACAATGCTAGGGGCTCTGATAAATGCACAAACACTAGAAGTCAAACTAGATTACTGGGAGCCCAAAAAAATTAAAAACTTATGCTCATCAAAAGACTTCACCAAAAGTGTAAAAAGAAAACCTACAGACTGGGGAAAATTTGTGGCTACACCGTATCTGACAAGGGTCTAATTTCTAAAATCTATAGAATACTTCAACCCTTCACCAACAAAACGACAAATAATCCAATTTAAAAATGGGCAAAGAATATGAACATTTCACCAAAGAAGACATTCAGGTAGCTAACAGACACATGAGAAATGCTTTGATCATTAGTCATTAGAGAATTGCAAATCAAAACTACAATGAGATACCATCTCACTCCGATATTACTGGCACAAATTAAAAAAAACAGAAAATGACAAATGTTGGAGAGGTTGAGGGAAGATTGGAACTGTTTTGCACTGCCGGTGGGGAATATAAAATGGTACAAGCACTATGGAAAACAATTTGACACCTCATAAAAAACCTAGAAATAGAAATGCCATAAGATCCAGCAATCCCACTCCTAGGAATATATACTAGAGAAATAAGAGCCATCATATCAATAGACATATGTGCACCCATGTTCACTACAGTATTATTCACAATAGCAAAAATATGGAAATAACCTAAGTGTCCATCATCAGATAAATGCATAAACAAATTATGGTACACACACACACTGGAATACTACACAACAATAAAGAACAATGATGAGTCCCCAAAACATCTCACAGCAGTGATGAATCTGGAGTATATTATGCACAGTGCAATAAGTCAATCACAGAAGGATAAATGTTACTATATAAACCCAAGAAAATGTTTACACACAGAAAATAAAAAATCTTTGATGGTTATAAGTCAGGGGAGGGGTGCGGAGTGGAGGTCACTAACTAAATAATAGAAAAGTTAACTTTGGTGAAGGGAAAGACA
>NW_004444273.1:47295-49482 GCF_000243295.1 Trichechus manatus latirostris | reverse complement strand
AGACTAACTCAGAACAGAAGCCATCCTGAAGTCCACTTTTCAGCCAAAGATTAGACAGGCCTAAAAAACAAACAATAACACACTTGAAGAACATGCTTCTTAGTTCAATCAAGTATACGAGACCTGCCCAAAAGCAAAGATAAGAAGGCATGCAGGGACAGGGAAACTGGACGAATAGACATGGAGAACCCAGGAAGGAAAGAGAAAGGGGAAGAGTGCTGACACATTGTGGGGATTGCAGCCAACGTCACAAAATGATTTGTGTATAAATTTTTGAATGAAAATCAAATTTGTGCTGTAAACTTCCCCTAAAAGACAATAACATTAAAAAAAAAAATAATGTGCCCAGTGATATAAAAAAGAAAAAAAGAAATGTAGAGATGACAACAGCTATAAATAAAGGCTTAGCTATTCATAAAAAAAAAAAAATCAAGGTAACAACCTACAGGCACATGGAGTAAAAGTAAAATAGTGAAATAACAGAAAGTGAAGTTATGAATCCTATAAAGAACATTGACACCTTGGGCAATTTGCATGGCAACACTTGTAAGCAGGAGGTGAGTAACAGATGTAGTCGAAGTGTCACATACTGGTGTGGTGAGATAGAACATACTTTTAAAAATTATTTTCCCTTAATGATTTATTATTTCTGCTGCTTGGAATAAGGGAATTCATTCCACTGTAGTAGCCTGTTATCTTGACTTTACCCCTAGTGACAATTAATGCCAAGTAATTTTTTATCTAATTGATTTTCCTTGAAGACACCAGACAGAAACTTCCTAGAAGAAAAATAAATGAATAATATATGGATGTATGGATAGATTGATAAATAAAGACAGAAGATAGAAAAGAAGTTGCTTATTTTTACATTTATTTATTCATCTATTGCATTATCTCTCTCTCTCCTCTCACACACACATATCTCATATACACACATGGAAAGGCATAAATATTGAAGACTAGAAGATCTTTGCAATTTCAAAACGATCTTCAGAACTTTTTGAACATACATATTCCCATGCTTCATCCCACAAAAAAATTTTCGTCAATGCATCTGGGATGGGACTTGGCTCTCTTTAATTTTCTAGAATTTCTGTACTCTAACTTCCAATTTCTTTGATTACCTGGGGTTTCTTTATCCTAATTTTCATTTTATTAGAAATGGTGCTGTACACGCTTTGAGTATAAACTATGATATGGTTATTTGCAGGGAAGTGAAGAAGTCTTTGCGAAAGGTTAACTATAAAGTTTCTTTAAAGCTCAAATCCTCAGGTGAATTCTAATTGACTCAACTGGAGAAAAATCTTGATTTACAGAGAAATTTTTAAAAATCTAATGAATAAAGAAAGATATACTGATACCATTTTTAGTATTAATTACTATCCCATTTTGACTCTGCACTTTGACTCTATTCTAACAGAATACAAATTTTAATTTGTCAGATCATGTCAGTTCTCTGCTCAAAAATTTATACTGCTACACATTTCTCTCAGTGTAAAAGCCAGTTAGATCATTGGCCCTATGGCTCTATCATCCTTTGGAAAAACTCCATCCCCCATGCGCCTTACAGTCTACCTAACTGGCCTCAGTTTATAGAACTTGCAAAACACATTCTTAGAGTTTCTGTTCCATTTTTTCCTTTGCCTGTTTTTTCCCAGAAATCTGATTAATTAGAACCACATTCATTTCAAGTTTTTGCCTGAATTTCATTTTTTCATAGTGTCCGCCCACTCCTAGCACTCACCAAACCTCCTACTCTGCTTGTTCAAGTTTTGTTTTTAATTTCATTAATTTCTAGTGTACTGTATAATTTATTTAGTAATGTTTATTGTCTTTCCCTCCAAACTAAAATGGAAGCCCCACTAAGTTAATAGCCCTGATAAGGTTTGTTCAACAGTGTATCCCAAGTGCCTAGAGCAGTGCATGGCACACAGAATAAATTGTTTTTAGGTGCTGTTGAGTTGATTCCAACCCGTAGTGACACTTTGTACAACAGAATGAAGCACAGCCCAATCCTGTGCCATCCTCACAATCCTAGTTATGCTTGAGCCCATTGTTGCAGTCACTGTGTCAATCTATATCATTGAGGGTCTTCCTCTTTTTCACTGATCCTCTACTTTACCTAGCATGATGTCCTTCTCCAAGGACTGATCCCTCCTTATAACATGTCCAAAGAATGTGAGACAT
>NW_004444273.1:42181-45934 GCF_000243295.1 Trichechus manatus latirostris | reverse complement strand
GTCAGTTGGATGACTAAGGTGTGCCTGACCCAAGCCATGGTATTTTCAATCACCTCATATGCATGCGAGGGCTGGACAATGAATAAGGCAAACTAAAGAATAACTGATGTCTTTGAATTATGATGTTGGTGAAGAAATATTTAATATACCACAGACCACCAGAAGAAAGAGCAAATCTCTCTCAGAAGAAGTACAGCCAGAACGCTCTTTGAAGTGAGGATGGTGAAACTTCCTCTCCCGTACTTTGGACACGTCCTCAGGAAGGACCAATTCCTAAAGAAGGACATCATGATTCGTAGAGGGTCAGCAAAAAGGGGTGACCCTCAATGAGATGGCCTGACATAGTGGCTGCAACAATGGGCTCAAACATAGCAACGATTTTGAAGATGGCGCAAGATAGGGCAAAGTTTGTTCTGTTATACTTAAGTTCAGTGTTAGTTGGAACCAACTTGATGGTACCTAACAACAAAGCAGAGGTCTACACAACATATATAGTTAATGCAAATCAGGAAATATTGACATCATTGAAAATGAAGCCCAGGAACATAGTATGAAAAGAGAAGGTCATTTCTCTATAACCAAATGTTGCAATAGGATAAACAAAAATTTACAGAAAAGCATAAAAGAAAACAACTACTACGAAAAAGTATAAATTTACATTAAAATCATGATATTAAAAAAACGTACAATAGAGAAGTGAATTCTTATTTGTGAGGTCTTAGTTTCTTTAGAGTTCTTTTTTGGCTAGAAGTTAACTCCTTTTCTCTAATTTTGCTAAACCTAAACAGATGTTGCAAAGGACAAATTATAGCAAATTTGTGTGGGAAGAAAAGATAGTAGAAATTTGGAAAATGAGCTCATGAAGCAAGGTCTTTAGAGGATAAATGTTATAAGCAGTGCAATGTGGAAATTATTGTATTGCTCTTTTCAGCAGTGAAAATCATTTACCACCCACCATGTCATTTTTGATACAAAATCACACTTTGCCTTGTTCTTTTTGACTCAAAAATAATTATTCCCTGTGTATATTACAGTAATAAAGATAATAATAATTTGCTCTTATAGAGTTCTTTTCCTCCTAAGAGTCTAAGAACTTTAGAGAAAACTATTCCACTCGACTTTTTAAGAACCCTGCAAAGTAGGTATATAGAGATAAATGGCCATAAAAGATGAATAAAGGAAAATGTTTTAACCTGGAGAGAGTTAGATTCTTATTCATCTTCACTGTCTGAGCCAGAGAAATGGAGTCTGCATCATGACTACAGACTTTAAATTCTCCCAAGATTCCAAATATTTTTTCCCTGATCTCTAAGGTAAATGGTGAACATTTTTACTGCTTGAAATTTCAGCCTGACATAAATTGAGATACATTGTCAAATTTTGTATCTAATGATATTTTATGGATAGAATAAAAATGTATTTTTTTCAAAGAATATTTTGATACAGCTAAGTAGAGTGTCCATAATGAAAAATAAGGCCATTTAATATGTATGTGTTTCCTAATTACAGAAAGTTTCATGTGTTAATTAAGGCCAAGAATTAATAGATGTTTCAGGCTAAGGATTTTTAGGAAGATTTCATTTAAATATTGCCCAGGAATCCTTAGGTGTAATAAGATATTTTATAGACATTATCAAGCCATCTCTAGAATTGGCAATAAAGAAAGATCAGCCTCTGTCCTTCTAAAAGAATAGTTAAGGATTAATCCACTTGATTAATCCAAGTGTGAATTTGATTAATTTACCTCATAATAAAGAAATAAACTAAATTTTCTAGGATTTGAATCTAAGTTATGTTTAGTCACAAGTTCAAAATTTTAGGAATTATGTTCAAATAATGAGAAAAATCCAAGATTTATTTGAAACTTCTAAATCCTCTTATTTTGTAAGATACAGTAAATCCTATTGTTTGCGTCCTATAAATTAAAATAAGAGTCACCTATTCACTTTATACTAAAGAATATTGAAATCGAGTGTTTAAAAGTGTGTTGTTTATAGCCATCAAAGTTGAAATTTTATTGTTTTCTCTCTCTCTCTTTTTTTTTTTTTACTGTTCTGAGCCAGTATGGTGTATTTGTACTGTAACATCTTGCCTCATAATCATTTTAATACATAAAAATGGCTTTAGAAATATCAGGATTAAATATTTAGTTTACATGTATGTTTGCTGATCCTGGCCTCATAAAGAAATAAATGCAAAAAATAAGGTTATTTCTACATTGGGAAAATGCAATGTATTAATTTTGCAAAATGCCATACACTGTTTTGTATATTTAACACTGTTACGGCTCTCTTACAAAATGACTTTTATTATATCCTTGCTGCCAACGCTATCAAATCCATTTGATGGTTTGATGGTGAAAGCTTATCATGATGATATGGAAATGGGTACAAACATACTCTAAGTTGCCAAAAAAAGAAGAAAAAAAAAAAGCAGTTGAAAATATAGTAATACTAAAAGGGCTACATTCATTCTTTTTTGTACAATCGACTTTTTATTGTTTCTTAAAATTTCAGTGTGTTTGTTTATTTGACCTTGTCCACATTCTTTATTTTCTGTTATATTGTTTTGTAGTTTTTAGTATTGTAGATTTAGGCAACCCACTTCCAAACCTGTGTAATAACATCAGATAAATGAATTGAGGATACATAGAGCTCGCTAGCTAACGAGTTATATAGGTCGATGAATTGATACCCATACACAGATGGGGGAGGGTAGGAGAGTGAGAAAACTAAGGAAAGTAGGGAGGGAAGAGAACAGTATCTAATTTAGTCTGAAGAACCAGAGTGGAATGATGTGTTATTATCCTTATTTTATAAATTATAAAATGCAAACTCCGAAGGATTAAGCAAATTGCCCAAGATCCCATAGCTAGTGTGTAGTGGAGTCAGGATGTTGAGCAGATGTGGAAAACATGAAGACTGATGATTCACTGATGTTTAGACTGTCATCCACACTGACTATGGATAGAGATCAGTAAGCCTGCTTGCATTGGAGGTCAATTCCCATACATTTGTAAGTCATAAAAAATTAAACCAATATAATAAAAGGTAAATTTACCAATGAATTTAATGAGCAAAACAATGGGTATGTATCTTTCAAAACTTGAAGCTTATTGGTATATTTTTGTAACTAATTTTTTTTAAAAAGAAAATCTATTTTGTTTATATTATGTGCTTCATTTTGTGTGTAATATAGCTCATCTGCTATCCAATCAAATTAACTGGAAATAAATCATGCCTTTGTTTCCTACAGTTCTTCTTGCTTTCAGCATCTGGAAATTCAATTTTAGCGTTTTACAAGCCTTTTTTTTTTCATCGTTGAATCTAATTAATTGAGAACTTCTCCCTTAAATTGATGTTTTAAACAATCTGGGATCACACAGATGCTGACGTTCCCTGAGACATTAAGTACCTCCATTGTCACACTCACTGTTTTCTTTTCATTGCAAGGCAGTGGGTTAAGGGTGCTTTTAAGTGAAGCTTCAGGGTATCCAATAGGATGTATTATTCTAGATAGTTATTCCTTTTCTTCACCATGAAATAAAAGATCTATCCACATAAGATATTATTCACAGTATTTGCAAAACCCACACATAAATTTTTTTCTTTTTTTGCTGCAAAAGACCTCTTTATTTTTTTTTATTTCCCCATACAAAAATTTATACATACATTGTTATGTGACTCTAATTGCTCTCCCCATACTGTGACAGCACACTCCTCATTTCCACCCCTGATTCCCCATGTCCATTCA
>NW_004444273.1:39060-40150 GCF_000243295.1 Trichechus manatus latirostris | reverse complement strand
TCCCACTTTGTTCTTCTTCTTGAGTAATGCTTTACTTATCCGAGGCCTCTTCCCTTTCCATATGAAGTTGGTGATTTGTTTCTCCATCTCGTTAAAAAATACTGTTGGAATTTGGATCGAGATTACATTGTATCTGTAGAATTCTTTGGCTAGAATAGACATTTTCATAATGTTTATTCTACCTATCCATGAGCAAGTATGTTTTTCCACTTATGCAGGTCTCTTGGTTTCTTGCAATAGTGTCTTGTAGTTTTCATTGTATAGATCTTTTACGTCTCTTGTTAGATTTATTTGTAAGAATTTTATCTTCTTGGGGGTTATTGTAAAAGGTGTTGATTTGGTGATTTCCTTTTTGAGGTTCTCTTTGTTGGTGTAAAGGAATCCAGCTGTTTTTTGTATGTTTATCTTGTATCCTGAAACTTTCCTGAAATCTTCTATTAGTTCCAGTAGTTTTCTTACGGATTCTTTGGGGTTTTCTGTGTATAAGATCATATCATCTGCAAATAGAGATACTTTTACTTCTTCCCTACCAATTTGGATACCTTCATTTCTTTTTCTAGCCTAATTGCTCTGGTTAGGCCCTCCAGCACAATGTTGAATAAGAGTGTTGATAAAGGGCATCCTTTTCTGGTTCCTGTTCTCGAGCGGAACGCTTTTAAAGTCTCTCCATTTAGGATGATGTTGGCTGTTGGCTTTGTATAAATGCCCTTAATTATATTGAGGAATTTCCCTTCCATTCCTATTTTGCTAAGAATTTTTATCATGAATGGGTTTTGGACTTTGTCAAATGCATTTTCTGCATCGATTGATAAGATCATATGGTTCTTGTCTTTTGTTTTATTTATGTGATGGATTACATTGATAGTTTTTCTAATGTTGAACCATCCCTGCATGTCTGGTATAAATCCCACTTGATCATGGTGGATTATTTTTTGATATGTTGCTGAATTCTCCTGGCTAGAATTGATTTTTGTGTCAGTGCTCATTAGGGATATTGGTCTGTAATTTTCTTTTTTGTGGTGTCTTTACCTAGTTTTGGTTTCAGGGTTATGCTGGCTTCATAGAATGAGTTTGGGAGTATTTCATCCTT